>NC_090269.1:139212011-139512011 GCF_040414725.1 Anabrus simplex | reverse complement strand
TTTACCCACTTCCTTCCTCCATCACATCTCTCCAAGCCGCCCGCATCTCTTGGCCAGAGAGAGGGCGTTACCATCTAGGTGGCCCGCCCCATTCCCTCAGGGTGGAGGATGAAACATTTCGAAATAAAGAAAAAGATGACATCATAACTAACAAGGTAGTCTTCCGGCGACTGGTCACTTTTGCAGAATTTTCGCTTTTGCAAACTCGACGTCAAACTCGGAGTGTGTTATCGAAGGAAGAGAGGTAGACGCTCAGCCGACGTACGAAGTCTTTCTGGGAAGGAAGAAAAGAAACGTTTCCCTTTGCGAGAAGCCAATGATCATGAATATGTCTTTCAATAAATGAAACTCAATATTAATCAAGTACAAATGTAACTCTACGTCAAACGAACTTGTAGCGGCAGCATATTTGGCGACCAAGGCCTACGTTAACGACTAATGTGACGTCACTTCCGTCATACATTTTGTCGCGTTGCGCACTGCCTTGGTGATGTACAGGCCGTACTGTAGCTCCGATGATGTCCTACAAGGAGGCAGACTGTTTCCTCCGTCCGACCAATGCTATGCAAGGACATAATACGTCTGTAGCTTGTAATTATGAAATATTCACAAATGTTGTATAAATATTACTGGTGAGATCATTAACACCTGCAATCGCAGCATAGCTCGTATGTCAGGTGTTTGTAATTTTGGGAGGAGTAGGTTTGAAATACGATCTACGCGGTCAAAACTTCGGTGTTTTACTCGTCAATGTACCGAACAAGTAATGATTATGAATTTATACAAATATGGAGACAGCAAACGTACAATCATAATAATAGTAATAATAGTAAAAATCTTTCTGGGGTTCTTTTCCTTGACCTTCTGATACTTATCCTTCGAAGACTTTCTTGAGACCCTTTCTTCCATCCATTTTTTGTCTGTGGATAATTGATGGTTTCCCAAATATTAATACACTGACCAGCAAGATCCATTAGTTACTTCCCACATTCACGGAAATTGCCGAGGAATTGTTTTTACTCGCATTAATTTTGGGGAGAAAAGGCAGCGCGTACCCAACATTTTTAACCCAAGAAATAAACAGATGCAGGTTCAATTGGTTACTATCCACTTTTATTTATTTATTTATTTATTTATTTATTTATTTATTTATTTATTTATTTATTTATTTATTTATTTATTTATTTATTGCACACTAGCGGACTTAGTGTCCCAATTACAGTGGCAACTACGTCAGATAAGTTAAGCTACAATTAACGTGGTGGTACTTATACCTAAAATATATTCTACAATTTTATCTAATCTCCGATAATATCACTAGTCAACAGCCATTTTGCATCTGGAATGTGATACATGAACTAGTATGTATTTCGGTGTGTAGAATCCGAATATACCTTTCAAAATGTTCTAGCACGTACCATTTTTGAGTTTTTAAAAGTTTTTATATTTTTGTATTCAGTATTTCGCTTTTTGCTGATCTTCTGTTTTGATGTGTAATTGTTTCTTATTGATTTGCAGAGGAGAGCTAGAAGATCTACAAATCGTCAGTAAATGGTTGGTGTGGTAATCCAGTGGTGTGAAAGAGGTCCTCAGTGAGTGTTTCCTGTGAAAGATAGTGCAAAATTTTTGTGTTTAAAACTTACACTAAGAAAAATGGCAACTAGTAAATCTCGTTGCTGTCTAAACCACCCCGACAACTTTTGTTATGTGTATGGGAAATTCACTCCAAAAGCCCAAAGAAAACCAATCACTGATTTGGTTAAGAAGGCATATAAATTGTATTTTGATTGTCCTGTTGGCGATCAAGATAAAAAGTTTGCACCTCATATTGCCTGCATAACCTGTACTACAACCTCAACCGAGTGGATGAAAGGAAAACGCCGAGCCATGCCATTCGCTGTTCCGATGGTGTGGTGTGAGCCTAAAGACCATTATTCAGACTGTTACTTCTGTCTTACAAATATTTCGGGACATTTAAGCAAAACTAGACATAAAATAAAGTATCCAAATGTATCTTCAGGGCATTTGCCTGTGCCCCATGATGAGGGGTTGCCTGTTCCTGTCTGTAACTTGAAAGCCACGGAACCAGACACCATGTCAAGTGAATCAGAAAGTACTGAACATATAGAAGAGTACTGCCCTCAATATCATGACACTTCACCTCAGCTCTTTAATCAAGAGGAATTGAACGATTTGGTTCGCGATCTAAAACTTTCGAAACAGCAAGCTGAACTCTTGGGGTCGAGACTGCAGCAACGGAACCTTCTAGCTCCAGGGACAAAATTTGCTGTTTCAGATCAAGAGGTGCTTCCTTCGCTCAATATTTCGATATGCAGAATTCAATGTGTGTATGTAGAGATGTCAATGGTCTGATGATGCAGCTAGGTGTACAACATAATCCACAGGAGTGGCGACTATTTATTGACTCCAGTAAAACCAGCTTGAAAGCAGTACTACTGGATAATGGCAATGCATTTCCATCGGTACCTTTGGCTTACGCAGTAGACATGAAAGAAACTTATGAAGCCATGGCTTTGCTGCTAGAGGCAATCAAATATAAGGATCATGAATGGCAGCTTTGCTGTGATTTAAAAGTTGTTGCACTCCTTACAGGTTTACAGGCTGGATTCACGAAATACTGCTGCTTTTGGTGCCTTTGGGACAGCCGTGACACCAAGAACCACTTTACAGTCAAGGAATGGCCTATAAGGAAGTCATATGTTCCTGGAAACGTAAATGTGAACAATACCCCATTGGTTGAGCCCGATAAAATCATTTTGCCTCCCCTTCATATCAAGTTGGGCCTTATCAAGAACTTTGTAAAAGCTCTGGATAAAGAAGGTGAGGCCTTCAATCACTTAAAAGAAAAGTTTCCCAAATTAAGTGAGGCAAAGCTGAAAGAGGGTATATTTGTTGGACAACAAATAAGAAAATTGCTGAAAGACCCAACCTTTGATACCAAACTCACAGATATCCAATTAGCTGCTTGGTCTTCTTTTAAAGCAATTGTGAAGGGCTTTTTGGGTAACGGGAAAGACAAAAAGTATGTTACCATTGTGAATGATCTGTTGGACAACTATAAGAACATGGGGTGTAGAATGTCGCTTAAAATTAACTTTTTACATTCTCACCTTGATTTCTTCCCGGAAAATTTGGGAGCCGTAAGCGATGAGCATGGTGAACGCTTTCACCAAGACATTCTTACCATGGAACACCGTTACCAAGGCCATTGGAACCCTTCGATGATGGGTGACTACTGCTGGGGTCTTGTTAGGGAGAGTGATGAAACGGCAAACAAAAGAAGAGCTCCGTCGTTGCATTTTTCAAAAACCAAAGACGATTAAAGGTGAAAATATCTTCTGAACTAATTTGGACCTTTTTATTGGCATCGTGCCCATATATACATACAAAATAGTATTGATTTCAAACGTTCTGAATGTGTATTTTTGTTTGACTTAATTGTGTCAATTTCCGCTGTTGCCGTTTTTTATTCTGCTGTGTATCTAGGAAATGTGACGTCATAGAGAAAAACTGATTTTACCAGTGTATTCAGCACCCCAAAATTAGGTAAATCCACCCATTTACAAACCAGATGCAAAAAAAAAGTTTAAATTTGTTAACTAGTGTATTCATATAAAATATTAAACTATTTTTCTAAACACTTATATCTAAACTATATTCTACAATTTTATCTAATCTCCTATAATATTGATATAAAATATTAAACTATTTTTCTTAAAACTAAAGAAACTTATGTTAATATGATGGAACAACACACGACAAAGTAAAATGACAAAATAAATGAAACTGTACCGTGCGGTACACCTCCGCGCCGCTAATTCAAACTTTGCGCCAGTTGAAACTCCTCTACTGGAGGAAGCCTGAACTTTAACTACCGTGTTAAGTCTCAAGTTTCTCAGAAGATGTCCCTACTTGTAAATTTTGAAGTGTTCTGAACTGTGTCGTTTTCGATGTATTTTTGTTTTCCCTGTAGCAAGAAGTGTGAACATTCTCTTCTAGATGGCACCTCTTATGAACTACAATTGTGCACTCTAGTGCGAAGTGTAGGAACCTTTTTTTGAAGAAATTTAGTATTTATAAGTTTGTTCTTTATTAAATTTCTTTCTGCCATTTTTTAAGTTGGCAACGTTAACCCTTTCTTTCCGCCAGTTTTGAAATTGGCCAATCATAAATTTTTGTAATTAATTTTCCACCAATAATGTGTTTCTTCTTCATCTGGTGTAGGGGTTTTCGTTGTTAGCCAATAAAATGCTTATGGGCGGGTGTTATCATTCATGAAAGGTCTCGAATGTTCCGCGAGGGTATATAAACTGCTGATTTTCGGGTCTCTGCGCCACTTCAGTAAGATCTATCATAGTGTAAATTATGTAGCAGGGGGCGGGAAGCGCCTCTTTCGTCGGGCAGCAGTTCTTCAATAAGGTAATGGCCATTTAATATCTTATTTTCTTGCTAGCTCAGCAGTTTAACTCTCGGGGCAGGTTCGATACCTTTTACCATGTAACTTTTCTCTAAAATGTAAAAGACACTTGGTAGAGATTCTATTTCTTTAAACTACATATTGGGATAGAGAGTGCTTAACCCTCTCGAGCTCCCACTCCTATTGCTTTGAGGTGAACTTATTTTCACAACCGTTTCTTCCCTTTGTAATGTAATATAAATCTTTTTACTGTATATAAGTCACCTCTGTAGTATGGGATTAGCCCTTGCATTAGCGGCCTAGAGCCGAATAGGTTTTAATAAAGTATATTCGGAGTGCCAGTTACGCCTCCACTCAAGTTTGTATTTTGGGGCCTTGTAATTTTCCTGTTTATTTACTAAATCGGCCTCAGTAGGTTGGGTATTTTTACCCCTGTGTTTATGTCCTTAGAGGACAGCTTGAAGGTGGAATTTGGTGTGGCCTTTGATAGGCTGGAACTTTGAGAGCGGGTTGTTCTTCCAAAAAAGAAATTTGTTTCTGTGTGCCTCGAGGAGGCTTTTACTATGTAATTGGGAGCAAGTGCTCTTGAGCATGATTGGGGCCTTCTGCCCCTTAGTTGAATCGTGTATACGGGTAAAGTTGGGCTTACTGCTCAAGAATTGTGTATCTGGCTCTCGGAGCCCAAATCCTGTAACTCTGTAATTGTACATTCTCGATTTGTTGTTAGGCTACTGAGTACCTGTTATATTTGTTATTTCTTGATCCTGAAAAGAAAATATAACCTTGTTAAATTTTAAATCAACTTTAATTTCGTAGATTGAGACCTATTCATACCAGCACCTTCTTTCACCTCTAACTACCACGGATAACTCCGTAACAGAAACAATACACGTAAAAACACAATATTATAGGACTTCACCTTACAATTTCCCTTATTTTTAGGACTTCATACAATTGCGCGATGAAGTTCAGTTGCAAACTCACGCAATGGTAGACTGAAGTCAAGGCCATTACTTTTCTGAATGGCACTGTTGAAGATACTACAGATCCTGTTTACCGGCGAGTTATCATGGGCACACTTTCTGGATTTTTCATTTAAAAATGTTATGTTATTTCTGGAATTGAAGCGAGGTACATGGTAATTTAGGAGAGAAAGTAATTCAGGATTATCAATAGCATAGTTTACAACTTTAAAAATAAATTTTACTGCATCCTTCCGTCTGCGAATTTCTAAACTCTCCAAACCGAAATTTAAAAGGATATCACTATAGGGTACCCTACGGGGATAGCAGCCAGTTTTTTATATTGTAAGTATTTAAAAAATCTTTTTTGTAATTTTTCGATCTGACAGACATATGATTGACACCTAGGGCTCCCAACGATGCTGGCATATTCTACTTTTGGTCTTACTATGGTATTGAACAGATTAATGCAAATTTGTGTGTTTTTGAAGGGTTTTATATTCCTGATAATGAATCCTAGGGTCTTGTACGATTCAGCTATCACTTTCAGTATATGCGAATTGAATGTAAGCTCGCGGTCGAATAAAACCCCGAGGTCTTTCATCTCGCAAACCGATCGTAAATCACTGTCACCTAGCTTGTAAGTGTAGTGGACGGGAGTTTTCCTTCTGGTGAACGACATCGAAACACATTTTTCTGCATTTAAGTACAGTTTATTTTCAGTCGCCCACTCCAATACACTTTTCAAGTCTAGCTGAAGCTGTTTACAGTCGTTCATGTTTTCAGTGGTTTTGAACGCTTTGAAATCCTCGGCGTATAGCAGACAGCTGGAATATTTCACTTGTTCAGGCAAGTCATTGATGAATGCGAGAAGAACTAAAGGGCCTAAATTTGACCCTTGAATTATTCCTGAATTTACAGGATATTCCCGAGAAGAATGTCTCTGGAAGGAAACGAACTGCTTCCTATCACCCAGATAGGAACTGAAAAATGCAACAGTTGTTTCGAGAAACCGAACAGGTTTAACTTATTTAGCAGGGCAACGTGATTAATTTTATCGAATGCTTTTGCGAAATCTGTAAATACACTGACTGACAGAGCAAATGCAACACCAAGAAGGAGTGGTCAGATCTTTATGCCAATTGCAGGGTAGACTGACGTCACTGAGGTATGCTCATGATGTGAAATGCGCCGCTGTGCTGCGCACGTAGCGAACGATAAATGGGACACGGCGTTGGCGAATGGCCCACTTCGTACCGTGATTTCTCAGCCGACAGTCATTGTAGAACGTGTTGTCGTGTGCCACAGGACACGTGTATAGCTAAGAATGCCAGGCCGCCGTCAACGGAGGCATTTCCAGCAGACAGACGACTTTACGAGGGGTATGGTGATCGGGCTGAGAAGGGCAGGTTGGTCGCTTCGTCAAATCGCAGCCGATACCCATAGGGATGTGTCCAAGGTACAGCGCCTGTAGCGAAGATGGTTGGCGCAGGGACATGTGGCACGTGCGAGGGGTCCAGGCGCAGCCCGAGTGACGTCAGCACGCGAGGATCGGCGCATCCGCCGCCAAGCGGTGGCAGCCCCGCACGCCACGTCAACCGCCATTCTTCAGCATGTGCAAGACACCCTGGCTGTTCCAATATCGACCAGAATAATTTCCCGTCGATTGGTTGAAGGAGGGCTGCACTCCCGGCGTCCGCTCAGAAGACTACCATTGACTCCACAGCATAGACGTGCACGCCTGGCATGGTGCCGGGCTAGAGCGACTTGGATGAGGGAATGGCGGAACGTCGTGTTCTCCGATGAGTCACGCTTCTGTTCTGTCAGTGATAGTCACCGCAGACGAGTGTGGCGTCGGCGTGGAGAAAGGTCAAATCCGGCAGTAACTGTGGAGTGCCCTACCGCTAGACAACGCGGCATCATGGTTTGGGGCGCTATTGCGTATGATTCCACGTCACCTCTAGTGCGTATTCAAGGCACGTTAAATGCCCACCGCTACGTGCAGCATGTGCTGCGGCCGGTGGCACTCCCGTACCTTCAGGGGCTGCCCAATGCTCTGTTTCAGCAGGATAATGCCCGCCCACACACTGCTCGCATCTCCCAACAGGCTCTACGAGGTGTACAGATGCTTCCGTGGCCAGCGTACTCTCCGGATCTCTCACCAATCGAACACGTGTGGGATCTCATTGGACGCCGTTTGCAAACTCTGCCCCAGCCTCGTACGGACGACCAACTGTGGCAAATGGTTGACAGAGAATGGAGAACCATCCCTCAGGACACCATCCACACTCTTATTGACTCTGTACCTCGACGTGTTTCTGCGTGCATCGCCGCTCGCGGTGGTCCTACATCCTACTGAGTCGATGCCGTGCGCATTGTGTAACCTGCATATCGGTTTGAAATAAACATCAATTATTGGTCCGTGCCGTCTCTGTTTTACCCCAACTTTCATCCCTTTCGAACCACTCCTCCTTGGTGTTGCATTTGCTCTGTCAGTCAGTGTACTACGTCCATTTGTCCACCCGCGTCAAGTTCTGTGGACACTCGTTGAGTGAAGTTAACCAAGTTTGTGAATGTGGAACGTCGTGAAAGGAAACCATGTTGTTTGTCTGAGATAAGAGGTCTTAAATATGTTGTTAGAGTAGAACGCAGCCCGGAAGGCGGTTTCGTTGCGCAGAGAGAGACAGAAGTATGAGGTGCCGAGATGCCAATTTGGCTACTCATAACAGCGTGATTGTGTAAACATTTTTTTCATCGAGTTATATCTTGCATTCCAAAGCGATGGCCTATACTTTTCGTGGGCTTAAATGTTTCCTGAAAGTCTAAATTAATTCTTAACATCAAACCCCGAGAAATTGTTGAGGAAAATTTTCGAGATATTAAAGAAGGTAAATAGAAGTTGAAAGAAATGAAAGGCGAAGTGCAGAGCGCTTAACAGCATGAATATGTAAACATTTCTTCATCCAGTTATATCTTGAATTCCAAAGCGATAACCTATACTATTCGTGGGCTTAAATGTTTCCTGAAAATCTAAGTTAATTTTTAACATCAAACCCCAAGAAATTGTTGAGGAAAATTTTCGAGATATTAAGGAAGGTAAATGGACGGGCCAGTTTCAATGCCATAGGATATTCGCCGTTTTTATACATATCAAATTTTGTAGTACGACCTGAACATTGCATTATTTTTATTTCCGAAGCTTGTTTTATCCTCTGTACTGTTTGCAGGCCGATACCACACGCGAGTGCTGTCTTCTTTTGAAGCGTGGCAACATGGCGTTCCTCACCTTCTCCGCCTATGAACGCCTGCTGCTGCATGCTTACCAAATACTTGTCATTTTGCTCTTCCTGGATCTATCGTACACACGCAAATAGTTCCGTAAATTCGTTGATTATGATATTTACAAATAAAACTCGAAACATTCACTCGTGACCCGCACAAACAGGCACCTCTTACTGAAATGATTCTATTGGCTCAGCGAAAAACACGTCACACTACAAAGCGCGGGAATGTTACTGCGCAACCCTCTTGAAACCGCCTTCCCGGCTGCGTTCCACTCTAGTCGATTACATAACAAATTCGAAAACTTTTGCTATCGCGGATATAATAGAAATAGGCCGGTAGTTGTCCTGATTTAAGTATGGGGCACACTCGTGATAACTTCCAGACGGATGGAAATATGGATGTTTTAATTATCAAATTATAAATAAATAGAAGTGGATGCTTAAGAACATCTGAACAACCTTTTATCACGTATGGTGGTACTTGGTCTGGTCCTGCAGACGCTTTAGGTTTCAGCTTTTTAAGTGCTACTTCAACCTCTTCTAAAGCAAAGTTTTCAATATGCAACGTATCCTTAGTGAAAGATGGATCGTTAGGTATGCGATATTGTGCCTTATGCGGGGAATATACTGATTGGAAGTAGTCCGCAAAACCTTCCACAATTTCATCCTTGGTATGCAGTACGTTATTTTCATATTTGTAAGTGTCGCAATCCCTCATATTCTTTCTCCTATTTTAATTAATAATTAATGTTATTTGTTTTACGTCCCATTAACTACTCTTTTACGGTTTTCGGAGACGCCGAGGTGCCGGAATTTAATCCCGCAGGAGATCTTTTACATGCCCGTAAATCTACCGACACGAGGCTAACGTATTTGAGCACCTTCAAATACCACCGGCCTGAGCCAGTATCGAACCTGCCAAGTTGGGGTCAGAAGGCCAGCGCCTCAACCGTCTGAGCCACTCAGTCCGGCTCGCTTGTTTTTAACGTATGCCCAGAAAGATCTAGCGTCATTGTTGATACCTTGTTCCACTCTCTCAATGTATCTTCTGTGTGCGGACTTAATTTCAGATTTAATTTGAGCTCTCAGAATTTTATATTGACTATCATAAAGTTCCGTAATGTGCTTCCGCTTTCTGTAATATTCTTTTTCTTTCAATTTTCGAATTATGCTATCTGTAAACCAAGTGGGGTATGTTTTGCCGTTACCTGTTTTTTTTTCTTTTTTTTTTTTCGTGGGAACCGTTTCGTTTATAGCTGAATAAAGGTTGCCGTAAAAACAGTCTACTGCAGAATCAACTTCAGTGCATTCATAGAGAGAGTTCCAATTCGTGTCTCTAAGCCTCATGAACAGTCGTTCGTAGTTCGCTTTTTTAAAATTATATGAAGTCTGGGGGGTAGTGTTAGGTTTAGTACGATGCAATGTAATTCGTAGCTCTATTTCTAAGGCTGGCTGGTGTACATCCTCTGGCAGTAGCGGGTCTGTGCTCCTTGTGCATTCAATGTTTGAAATATTTTGATTAGTCATTACTAAGTCTAACGTTTTTCCGTTACAATTTGGAACTGAATTACATAAGAACAGATTATGATGATTAATAAAATTTATTAATTGCTGACTTTGCGTATTTGTGTTTAAACCACTGTTCATGTTACTAATTGATGGTATGTTGAAATCGCCGATAATGACGACATTACTGTTGTGTAGCTCGTAATGAGATTCTAGCCATCCAAATATTTCACTGTAGACAGCTGATTTTGAGGAAGGTGGTACATACACATTACCGATATACCATACCTGTCCTTGAATGACAACTTTCAGTAAGAGCCCCTCAAAACTATTTGTGACCTGTTCGGCCTTGAGCACAGTTAATCCTCTCCTGACAGCAGTGAGCACACCCCCACCCCTCCTAGTGCTGCGGTCAGCCCTGTACACTCTGTACTGCTCACTACAGACCTCACTATCGAACACAGTAGAGTCCAGCCAAGATTCTGTTAGGGCCACGAATTGATATTCATTGGCCTGAATGTTCTGACTCAGTTCATCAAGTTTTGTTTTTAACCCGCGCACATTTTGATAATAAATATTAAGCCTAGTGTCGTCCATTAATTTACAGCTTATTTAGATCATCCTGGTTGTTAATAACAACTAGTTTGGAACCCTGAGTTCTACGCATTTTAATGACTCCGTTTCTTAACCCATATGTACGCGTAGTCCTTCTCTCTGCGGATGACTCGGGCCTGGGCTAACAATTTTCGTCTCTGCGGTGACAGACTCTCGTTGATGTATATGACATTGTCGCCCGGAATATCTGCGTGCCAGGTGGAGAGGTTTCTCTTCGCTCGCCGTCTTTCCATGAACAGATCTTTGTCCATTCGCCTTACCAGCTTCACTATAATTCTGCAGTGTTGTTGGTGCGGTGCTTTCGGGAGGCGATGACACGCGTCCACCATCTCTTCTTTCACCTCTATGTCCAGAGCCCGTCCAATCTTCTTAACTGTGTCCAGTACAGTTTTGTTTTGAATATCAGGAACCCCCTGGATTTCAATTGTGTTCCTTGTTGAGTACATTTCCGCGTCATTTACTCAGATCTCTAAGGATTTTATTTTTTCCCTTAAACTGCAGTTTTCCTGAGTCAGGTTTTCTATGTGATCAAAACACTTATCGAGATCAGTTTGTTGCTTCGAAATAAGCTGGGTCGTATCGTCCAACTTCCTATGACACAGTTAAAGTGAGTTCCCTAAATCAGTCTCTCTTATCTTCTGGTCTTCCTTCATTTGCCGAATTTCTTCGGTTAGTTCTTTTAGAAGAGAAAAAATACTACCTAAGGATGGGATAGTGTTCAACTTTCACAGGTCCATACACTATATCTATGCAGGTTGTTGTGGTACCACTGTTTGCACTGAGCACACTGTACCTTAAGGGCTCTTCCCAGCTCCACTCCACATTGCACGCAAGCGCCCATTCTGCTATGTTCACAAGAAGCTCCGGATTAATACTATTTCGGGATTCCTGATGAGTAAATTCGTGTTTTTCTTTAATAACTTCACAATAGATATCACACACTTGAACACGTCGGGTGCGTACACTAAAAATCCCGCTGTTCAACTCTTGAAATTACACACTTTCGAGGAGCTCGTTTCGCACGTGCCACTCACTCTGTATCAACAATAAAACGCCCTGCTATAAAACTGCGTAACAAGAAATTCAAAAGCAGAAGTCAGTATCAGCTCTGGAAAATTAGTGAAACATATTCCTTTATTCTTCGTAACAGGTTTCTTTTTTTGGTTGGGATTTCCGTTTCTCATGAAGGTAATCTGCACCCATACGAAGAAAATGAAAATATTGATGTATATTTATTTGTATAGTTGTATTTTCGCCGTGGTACGCACAAGTTCTTACCATTGTGGCAACTGCGAACTTTCACAAACTATATTTAAATTTGTAGCACATTTTATTTCCACAAAAACATGTTGTACGATAACAATTAAATGAATAAATTCCACGAGAATTTACAATACTCATCACGTAAAGATACCGTAGCTAACCTAAACTATGAGTTCTCAATATCTTAATGACAACTGTTGACGTAAATCCGGGTGTAATAAATTTAAAGAAAAAAACATGCGATATACTTAAATATAAATTTCTGTCTCTCAACAGTCACAATTATCCAAAGAATGCCCCCAATCCCTACGGATTACATTCACAAGTACAATTTGTAACATTCGCAAAGCTCGCCTCAATTGATCAGCTGATGGGCTTGGCGCGCCTTCTACAGTACGGCCTGTATATCAAGAAGGCAGTGCGTTACGTTACAGAATTTTTTCTTTTCTTTTCTAGTTGCTTTACGTCGCACCGACACAGATAGGTCTTACGGCGACGATGGGACAGGGAGTGGCAAGTAGTGGGAAGGAAGCGGCCGTGACCTTAATTGAGGTACAACCGCATCATTTGCCTGGTGTGAAAATGGGAAACCACGGAAAACCATTTTCAGGTCTGCCGACAGTGGGGTTCGAACCTACTATCTCCCGAATACTGGATACTGGCCGCACTTAAGAGACTGCAGCTATCGAGCTCGGTACACACAGACATTTTCAGAAGACTCCCAGCTATAAGACGTATTCATGTCAAAAAGGAAAATACTACCCCATAGTGTTTGGTTCTAAGCGGTCTACAAGACGCCAAATTCTTTAATAAAAATATAAGAGTAGGGAACTTCAATTCAAGATACTATTTTTTATCTCCGTGTACAGAGGAAACTTGTTGACGAATACAACTTTTGCCCATTGATACCAGTTCTTATGAAGATTTTAAGTGTTATTTCTCTTTGCTACACATCAAAGATTTCCGACGACGGAACGATGGGAAAAGTAGCGGCTGTGACCATAAAGACCTATCTGTGTGGGTGCGACATAAAGCCACTTGTAAGAAGTACGCGGACAGACATAGATCGTCCGTGGTTATACAATCATAGTAGGACATGAGCACATTTACATAACATAGCATCCAAAATAAATACGTATATATACATGTTTTCCTTGAAAAATACCCTGTGGGTGGGGGCGGTAGAATAACACCCACGGTATCCCCTGACTGTCGTAAGAGGCGACTGAAAGGACCCCCAGGGGCTCTAAACTTTGGAGCGTGATTTGGGGAACACGGATCCTTTAGCAGAGTCCTGGCATTGCTTCCATTTACTTGTGCCAGACTCCTCACTTTCATCTATCCTATCCGACCTCCCTTGGTCAACTCTTGTTCTTTTTCGGCCCCGATTGTATCAGAGCATTGGGGGCCTAGGGAGTCTTTCATTTTCACGATTTTCGTGGCCCTTGTCTTTCTTTGGCCGATACCTTCATTTTTCAAATTATCGGATCCCTTCTTCTCTCTGATTAATGTTATATAGAGGATGGTTGCCTATTTGTAGTTCCTATTAACCCGAGGGTGGTCACTAGCCGAATTGTACACGAGTGCTTTCTCTCACATTAAACTTATTTAAAGTAAATATATCTTCCACAATTTTGCGGGGCCTAAGAGTGAAATGGGTTACAGAAAAGCGACGCAAAGTCTGCGTTATGCTTTTTCGATACCGTAAAAGCATTATATGATTAGCCGTATATTACAGAAAAAAATTACTACTCAATGCAAATTAGTCATTAGTTCGTCACATGTCAGTAGGTAATATTCACAACAGTGTCGGGCTGAATGGCTCAAACGGTTAAGGCGATGGCTCTCTGAGCCTAAGTTTCTGGCTCAGTCCGGTGGTATTTGAAGCTGCTCAGATACGTCAGCCGTAGATTTACTGGCATGTAAAAGAACTCCTGTGGGAAAAAATTTCGGCATCTCAACATCTGCGAAATCCTAAAAGTAGTTATTCGGACGTAAACCCAATACCATTGTTATTAATATAGAACGTTTTGACAGACGCAATACGAATGCAAGAATAAAGTACAATAGGTAATCTCTCTAACATTTGAGTTTGTAACAGCGCTTATTACCCAGCATTCTTCCTCGACTCATAATTTTTGAAGACTCTTTATCAGTAACTGCAAATGGAGAATGTTTTACGTGCGACTGAAGTCAAATACTAACGTCTACATCAGGAGAAAGTTTCCTTCTCGACTTTAACATAACACCAACGCCACTGGTCGCGCGATGAGATAAAACTCACACAACGAGCACGAACTCATACGAATCTGTGTTCCGACTACAGGAGGGGATGCTTACCCTTCAAATGTGGATCCCCTTACTCACGACAGTTATCAACTCAGCTAAAAGAGGGAACAGTCACCTCCCTTGCCTCGCTGAGAATTAAACTCACAATACAAAATAATGTGAGAGAAAATCTCATATATCGATGTATCGCGGGTTAAAACAATAATCACCACCATCACAACCTCCTTGAGAAGTTTCCACTATTTACAGATGAGGTATCACGCGACGAAGAAAGGAAACTGGTCCTATAAGCATTGGTCGCAAACTCAATATTTTCGGAGTTATGGCCCGCAACCACCACCAACCGTTGCAATGCAACCTTCCATCCTACGTCGCATACAATCACGCGTTTTCTGGAACATCCCTGGTTGTTTCCGGATTGCATCACAGGCATTTAACACGCGTTCTCGTAGTGTATCCTCATCATTCACGGGGACCGCATACACCATGGTCCTTACATGTTCCCAAAGCCAAAAATCTAAAAGGTTAAGTTCAGGCCAACGTATTGGTCCTCCCCGATACAGACCCCTGTTAGGTGTCGCATAACACTACGGTGAAATGGGCCGGTGCCCCTTCACTCATGTACCACATTAGCAGTCGTTTACGACCATTGCTATTTTTTGCTAGTGGCTTTACGTCGCATCGACGCAATAGGTCTTATGGCGACGATGGGATAGGAAAAGCCTAGGAGTTGGAAGGAGGCGGCCGTGGCCTTATATAAGGTACAGCCCCAGCATTTGCCTGATGTGAAAATGGGAAACCACGGAAAACCATTTTCAGGGCTGTCGATAGTGGGATCCGAACCCGCTATCTTCCGGATGCAAGCTCATAGCCGCGCGCCCCTAACCGCACGGCCAACTCGCCCGGTCGATCAATGTTTAGGTACAAACGTATTTCTGTCTTTTGAGCGTATGTCCATCCGGGAATTATTGGAGCATTGCGACTAATGTTTATAGGAGCTGTTTTCCTTCTTTTGGTGCGTGCTGTCTCCTCTGTAACCAGTGGAACTTTTTTCAAGGACACTCCATGTATACATATACAATTGAAAGCCCTTATTTAAAAAAATGTGGGGCTCACCTCCTGTACTGTTACACGGTTGAATCGATATTAATCGTCTCCTTGTATCTCAATGACTATGTTTATAGCTATATAATACGGTGGACTACAAGGTGTCAGTGATATGCTACTGCAATAAGTTCTCGTACTCCCTATAACTTCAATAATGCGACTGGTTTAGACTCTAGGAACTGAAATCAACCGAAGCCAAGAACTTATAACTTTAACCTTGGCTTGAATCGAGCGATCCAGTAACATGCAGCTTCTTTGTATAGTATCGAATAGTCGTTTTCCTTTTTCAGTCTTCTCCTCTACCGTAGGCTAACAAATCCTGCTTGCGCTCTCACCACCTTAAAAAATTTATGAATATATTTTCCCTTACAATATTGATCTTCCAGAAAGCTTACACTCTTCCGCTGTCCCCTTTCTGTCATCGCACTAATGCAAAGGAAGATATTATAATAACGTCTAATATAAATACACTCCGATGTATTTTAGATGATGGATGATAAACGCAAACCACCAATATATTACGCACCTTTTTACTAAAAAAGTTATTATAAGATACGTTTCTAGAAGATAAAGTTCTTTTATATACTAATTTGCAATTCTAATTCATGAAGGAATATTATACACATGTTGGAATCATAATTTTTTTTTTGCAGATTTCATTAATAAAAATAAATGTTAGCTCAGGTAGGAGCGCTGAGGTAACAACAGAAACGGCTAGTTGAGGGAGGACGATGAGAATTCCGTAGACTAATCAGTGCACAAATATCTCCACCCTAAAAGAGTCTAAAATTGAAGGCTCCGTCAACTTAAATACTTCATTATGTAATTATGAGAGGACCAATAAGTATGGAAAAGCTGGTTATCCGGGACAAAACTAAGGCACAGAGGCCAAGAGGTAGATCAAAATGGTGAACTGTATACACATACATAAGTTCTGAGACTTGACGCCTGGAGAATAGGCACCCACACGACTCTGTATGTTGCACACGATGCCGCATTACACGGCGTACACCTACACAGAACCACATCCACCCTCAAAATAATCGCCGTTGGCCGTTATGCACGTTTGACAACTTTGGTATAGCTGCTGGAAGCACCGCTAAAAGGAAACACCATGTTTCGTCTCCAGTTATTATCCGGTTGAGAAACGTCGGATCATCGTCAGCACTACTGATGAGGTCACCATAAATCGTCATGCGATCATCACGTTGGTCTTGCGAC
The DNA here is from genome assembly GCF_040414725.1 of Anabrus simplex. NCBI lineage: Eukaryota > Metazoa > Arthropoda > Insecta > Orthoptera > Tettigoniidae > Anabrus > Anabrus simplex. The sequence goes on along the minus strand of NC_090269.1, from coordinate 139,495,326 downwards.
ATGCACACTCTGCTGGGTAACACGAGACATGGTGAGGTCATCCGTCAGAATTTTGTGGCAAGTACCATGGCTGACGCCCATTGCTGCTGCGAAATCGTCTACCGATTGGGAGCGGTTAGCACGCACCAACGTTGCAACTTCTTGGATCTTGCATTCCGTTCGAACTGTTTGTGGCCGACCAGTACGCACGTCATCTTCCAAACTGTCCCGTCCTTGCACAAAACGTCGGTGCCACCTAAACACAACACTGCGACTCAATGCGTGCTGCATCATTTCAAACGTTTGGTTTTGCCTACTTTCTGGCAGAACTTGATGTTTGCCCGTTGCTTAAACTGTGACGCCGGGACCGTGGTGTAGGGGTAGCGTGCCTGCCTCTCGCCCGGAGGCTCCGGGTTCCATTCCCGGCTAGGTCAGGGATTTTTCTCTCGACCTGAGGGCGGGTTCGAGGTCCACTCAGCCTACGTGATTAGAATTGAGGAGCTATCTGACGGTGAGATGGCGGCCCCGGTCTCGAAAGCCTAGAATAACGGCCGAGAGAATGCGTCGTGCTGACTACACGGCCCCTCGTAATCTGCAGGCCTTCGGGCTGAGCAGCGGTCGCTGGGCAGGCCAAGATCTTTTCAAGGGCGTTAAATGCCGTGGGTTCTTTTTTTTTTTTTGAACGGTGACATGTCAAGCTGCGACGGGCGCATTCAAATCACCGTCACAACAACGGCCGTACTCTGCTTCCAGTGCATGCACTCCACTGTCTCTTGCAGGGACGAGAGACTAACTGACATGGTACCGTACAACTGCGCCACCTATGCGCTATAGTGCACCACAGCGCCATCACTCGGACAGTCTCAGAACTTAATGACTGTACTACGTACAATTGAAATCACTTATTTTTTTTAAAAATAGCAGCTCAACTCCTGTACTGTTACTAGGTTCCATCGATATTAATCGTCTCCTTATACTTCAATGACAATTTTAATAGATATGTTATAGAGTGGACTACAAGGTGTCAGTGTTCTGGTACTGCAATAAATTCCTGTACTTCCTATAACTTCAATAATGCGACTTGTGTTGACTCTAAGAAATGAAATCAACCGAAGCCATTATTGTTTTAATCCACTTGAGGATGGCCAGAACTTAGGGCAAACAGAAACGACGCCGCGGGGAGCACGACTTCCAAAGTACACTTCAAACAAGATTCCAGTGTAGAGCCAATAATTCGTATGGAATGTTGTTAGTTCACAAAGAACGAGTCGATTTCGAATGTACAAGTTCACTCATACAAGAATGTCTCTCTCCATCTCACTGCTAACATCTCAGCTAAACGAAGATTTTGTGTAACTTTGCCAGCTCTTCTCCACAACAAACAAAACATTTCAGAAGAATCCTATAATAGTTAAACTCAGTGAATATTTCTGTCGGTACGCAACGGTATGCAGTTCCAGCATCTACTTTTCTCTAGTTAAAAAGAAGAATTCACAGAGAAATGTATTATAAATATTCCAACTGTGTTCACGTACCTAAGATAAGGATTATATACACAGGACACGAATGTTACAAATGGAGCCGCCATTTTAGGATTAAGTTTGGGCACTTCCCAAAGCATCTCCATGTTATGTAGACAAGTTTTGGATTTTAAAAAAATGGAATAAGAACACGAAATCTGTTAAAATTAGCATTTTTACTTTGCTTACATGTAATTATTTTCCTATAACGTGCGAATTGTGAAATAATGTTAAGATTCATATTTTTCATCTATAATAACTCATTTTCTAATATATTGTGAACAGTTGCGGTGGCATTAAAAACAGACTATATGACAAAATTATCATAATAAATATTTCAGCCAGCACGCCTAATTTAGGGTACGTAAACATGAACAAAGTAATATAATGATCAAAGAAGTGTGGACTGTTAAAATTAAATAATTACATACAGGTTAAGTCCTGACTCAATCACAAAGCTCGACAGCTGCAGTCGCTTAAGTGCGGCCAGTATCCATTATTCGGGAGATAGTGGGCTCGAACCCCACTGTACCGGGCGAGTTGATCTTGCGCGTAGAGGCGCGCGGCTGTGAGCTTGCATCCGGGAGATAGTAGGTTCGAATCCCACTATCGGCAGCCCTGAAAATGGTTTTCCGTGGTTTCCCATTTTCACACCAGGCAAATGCTGGGGCTGTACCTAAATTAAGGCCACGGCCGTTTCCTTTCCTATCCCATCGTTGCCATAAGACCTATCTGTGTCGGTGCGACGTAAAACCCCTAGCAAAAAAAAAAGAACCTCACTGTTGGCATCACATTCCCATTTTCACACTAGGCAAATGCTGGGGCTGTACCTAAATTAAGGCCACGGCCGCTTCCTTTCCTATCACTTCGTCGCCATAAGACCTATCTGTGCCGGTGCGACGTAAAGCAACTTGCCAACATCATTATTACAATAAATATTACAGACAGCAATTTAGGCTACATTCCTAGTAATAGGAATATATGCATATAATAGAAAATTGCCGTCGTACAGCAACGGTTAATGCCATTAGCTGCCATCCTCGAAGACCGGGTTTGATTTCCGCTACTGCCGGCAACTTAAGAATGGAAGGAGGGCTGGTTTATGGTCGAAATGGTACATTCAGCTCACAACCATTGCGGGTGTGCCTGAAAAAAGAGCTGCACCACCTCGAAGTGAAATCGGAAACCACGGAAAACCATCCTCAGGGATACAGATCCTGGGATTGAACCCACTATCTCCCAAATGCAAACTGATAGTACGTGACCCAATCCCACAGCCACTTGTACATTTTATAATATAATAATAATTATAGAATAAGTTATGCAATTTTTACATTATTATTATTATCATCAAGAAAAACCGTATCTAAATGTTAAAGAATCTGAGAGGTCATACAATTATATGAATTTACTAAATGATCACAACAACTATTACAATAAATTACCATTACAATGTATTGGCAAACACAATTTTAGGTACAAGCATTGAAGGCTGACGTCTTTCCTTCGGGGCCTTTTTGACACACGAGAAAGATTTCGGGGGATTAGGAACGTCGAAGAGTACAGAGATCGCATTCCATTTCAGCAGTTTTCTTCCATCTGCTGTCTTCATTTCAAACTGACATTCCTCAAAATGAAGCTGCAGGAAAAGATTATAATCAAGATATGGTCAGTAAAAATAGCTTGAAAGACAATATTTTTACAAAAACAAATATAATAAACTTGGTGAATATTTATTTTTATCTAGCAAATATTATGGTAACCTCACACAGCTGCGAATGTTCTGTGGGCTGCCACGTCGACAATTCTGTACTCATTTTGCCCTCCTATTCTTATATCTGGGGAATCTAAATAACCTAGTACATGGGTGACTTTTACAATTTGGAGCGATACAATAACATATGACAGCTTAATCTCACGACACTGGATAATACGCAGTGGAGATCTTTAGCCCCTAAATGGGCGCTGCTGCAAAGAATTCTGGGAGCATGACCAGACGTTGACTGGAGAGAGTTGAGCAGTTACACCAAGTGGCGGCGGTAGGGAATTGGAAGTGGGGGCACCAGGGTCTGTGGGATACAGTGGGGGCAGAGGGGTTGTGATGTTTGGAACATCACAGCGTGTACTGAATTATCGAACTGTGTAGTTAATTGGAAAGATGTATATATTTAATCAATCGTACGCCATTTTAAATTATTATGTGTATATATAGGATTTTTAGTCATCCATTTCACATCATCATTTCATTTCTTTGTATCACGGCTAGAACGTATTCTGAACGAACGACTTTTGAATAAAATATTACAACATCATTCGTATTAATAGCTTGCAGTAGTTTTCCTGTAGCCGAGGTTAGGTGACCGGATTCATCATGCTAATTTTAGTCCATTGCCAGGAAATGTACTCCATCAAGCTTGGAAGAAACCATACGCCTTCCATACTCTGAAGAGACAGTTAAAGCCTTGTTAACGCCTACTTTTCAAAGTTCGCTACATGACGCTTTGATTGCGCGGGAAAGTTCAACCTACGTGAATGGACATTATGAATCAAGTTGATGTATATACAGCAATGGATAGGAGAAGGGATAATACATCAGATCTTACTGGACCAAGTGATATGCTTGATGGAGGGAGACTTTGGAGCCTATATACATCAACGACAAGAGCTGGAGAGGGCTTTATCTATCGCTTTACTATCGGTCAAGCCTAATCTATCATAGGAGGAGGGCTGTACGCCTTGACATCGGAGAAGGTCTTCACTGCTGAAAATCTTAACTTAGTGCACTTCGCATCTGAGTGGGTCACTACTCATAATTATTCTTGTACCGGGAGGTACACCTCAACTCCGCACATTTAAAAGAAGCGCCTTAAAGAAAGCTATATCTCAAACAAATCTTGAAACAGCTACGTCATGAAGCTCCGACATTGACCAGAAGATGTCACCATTGAATTATTGAGTAATTGTGTTATTGTGAAGTTTACTAAACTGTCTGTTTTGTTTTGGTTTACGTCAAGAAGTTTGAACTTTTCTCCATAGATGTCCTGAAAAAATGAGGTAATGCACTCTGATGTAAGACGGAAGAATTAGTGATTTAAAGAAGTTTTGTGTTTATAGGTTTTCATAACTAAATCAACTTTCATTTATTTTGATATTTCATGGTTTGCAACACTTCCTTCATATCCGACCAGCTTTTGAGTCTGGCCAATCAGGAAACTTCTGTTATTATTTCTCAGCCAATAATAGGTTTCATCTACCTTTTGAATTTGCCAATAAAAGTGAGAGATTGTGTCCGGATTTAGTCCAGAAACCTCTCGAAACCATCCCCTCGGGTATATAAGCCGAGGCTTTTTCAGGCTACCTTGTCTTATTGGTTGTCGTCTTACTGAGTGTGTGTGTGAAGAGAGGGGGCGGAGCACTCATTCTTCGCCAGGCAGTTCACCAGCTGGGGTAATAGCCACCAGCTTTATATTTCTGTATCTACCTCCGCAGACTTACACGAGGGGAAGGTTCGAATTTCTAACTATGTAACCACCAGTTTTCCAATACGTAAACTTTTTTCGGCTAATGTAAAATTCCATAAAGACTAAAATTGTAATTTGGGGATAGAGAGTGCGTTACCCTCTCGAGTTCCCCTTCAATATATTTTCAGGGGACTACGTTTTTGTAACGGTTTCTCTTTTCTGTAAAGCATTAAATTACCCTTCATTCTAGTCACCTCAGTAGCTTGGGATTAGCCTCTGCATCATCGGGCCGCGAGCCCAGTTAGGGTTTTATGCTTAATTTTCTAGGAGCGCAAGTGTACGCCTCCATTCATTTTGTGTTCGGGCCAGTAATTTAACCTGTGCTTCTTTCCACAAAGGCGCAGTAGTTTGGGTAATAGATACCCCTGTGTAAAAATTGTAAATTGTGCTTTGGGCCTAGGGAGGCCAGAAATGTAAGATTTTTGTGTAATGTTGCCTTGAGTAGGCTGTAAGAAATTGGGAGCTAGTCTCCTTTGTGGAATTCGGAGAGATTGTAATCTCTTTCTGGTTTTGTGTAAAATTGAGTGGTGCCTTTGGAAGGCTGCACTGTAACCTTTGGAGCAAAGTGCTCTTGAATTGGGAGATTTCTGTCCTTGACTAACTAACCGCAACATTTGCGATGTAGTAAACTTGTAAATTTGGATTTGGAAGCTCAGCACCAAACTGCTGTTTGTACCTGTCACCTTGTTATTTCACTCAGTGAAAAGTTTGTTCAGTTTGTGATTTGAAAGAAATATAACCTTCATTTTTAAAGTTTTAAGTTAATTTTTGATACAGTAGATAGACCCATCCAGCCCGCACCTTCTTTCACCTCTCTGCGATCGACAAAATCCCGGTAACAATTCTCATTGAGACCTGTTTATCACAATGACGAGAGTTAAAGTCTACGAGAGACCGGTTTTGACTGGTATAGGACAGGAGAAGTTTTGTTTTGTATTTAGTTACGCTACAGTTCTGTAATACAGAAGAATACAAGTGTATTATATCCATGAATGTAACCCAAGGTGGTTTTGCTATTGAAATTAGGTCTCATTACAACTTTATGTAGGGTGTGCTGTAGGAAGTGTTAAAGTCAGGAAAGTGGTAGTACAACTAGTGTACTATGCAGGAATCAGAAATAGGACTGGTACCAACAACGTGAGATGACGACGCTTGTACGAGAGGTCCATCAAACATCAGCTGCAACATATATGGTATCCACATAACAGAGTCTACAAATGGTGAGCTAATGGCTTAAATTACTGCAAGTCTCCGCATAACAGTTCATTTTCTTAAATTTTATTTCATTCAATTTTTCTTTTGTTTCAGTAAGTTCAGATTTCGTAAATATGCCGTCACGTTTCTCATCCTAATAAATAGTTGTTTTAATTAGTATTTTCTGAAAGTCTCATTAATGATTCTTAACTTCCAAGTTAGTGTGTACTTAATGGTTAGTGTTCCGTCGTCTCACCTCTGGAAGTATTTAGAGTCTCATTACGAATTATTATTATTATTATTATTATTATTATTATTATTATTATTATTATTATTATTATTATCAGTATTATTATTATTAATATTATTAATAATTATCAACTATCGTTTTAAAGCCATAAGCTTGAAGGCTGGTGCCCATGAGTTATTGTTTATGGAGAAGTAAAGGAGAGATTATTTATTTATCTAAAAGTAAGATGGCCCGCCACGTCACATATTGTCACACATCTGTGGGCAAGAGTGGGTACATCACAGGGTAGACATCAAATTTGAACAAATCACCTACAAAATGGTAAGTTTTTAATGCTCTCTGAGCAACTGAGTGTGAATAAAATTAACACCGGCCTTTATGATTTTTTCAGCTCTTTAGGTGAATAAAACTGCGTGTGGACCGTCATACATTCTTCCAGATTCCTTTAAGAACTGTAAAAAAAATCCAAAGAAAAGTAGCTCGATTTGTTCTGGGTTATTTCCGACAAAATATTAGCGTCATGACAATGTTGCGAAGTTTGGGCTGGGAAGACTAGGGAGAAAGGAGACGAGCTGCTCGACTAAGTGGTATGTTCCGAGCTGTCAGTGGAGAGATGGCGTGGAATGACATTAGCAAACGAATAAAATTGAGTGGAGTTTTTAAATTAGGAATGATCACAATATGAAGATAAAGTTGGAATTCAAAAGGAGAAATTGGGGAAAATGTTTGACTATAGGAAAAGGAGTTAGGGATTGGAATAACTTACCAAGGTTATGTTCAATAATTTCCTATTTGTTTGCAGTCATATAAGAAAAGGCAAGGAAAACTGCAGATTGGGTATCTGACACCTGGGCGACTGCCCTAAATGCAGATCAGTAATGATTGATTGATTGATTGATTGATTGATTGATTGATTGATTGATTGATTGATTGATTGATTGATTGATTGATTGATTGATTGATTGATTGATTGATTGATTGATTGATTGATTGATTGATTGATTGATTGATTGATTGATTGATTGAACTTCGACAGAGAGTTAAGGGTTCACATTCTTCCAATTTAAGTGGGGTAATAATAGATTTTTTGAGATTTTGTTTCAATACTACACAATACTTCCACCAAAGGAACAAATCCACACGCATTACAAATACAGTAAATAGAACTACGACGTAATTATACAATTTAAAAAGTGTTTTTGTACTTGACTGCACTCTAACAGTGTAACAGACGCTAGATAGAACTCCACAGACACACTGACTGAATGAGACTGCCAGACTGACGAATGCGCGCGACAAGTGGGTGAATCATATTAAACAGACAACACTGGACCTTGCCGTATTCTCCCGTACTAAACTGAGAGACATGTTTACAATGGCGCACATTTCGGCCCGACCTCAAACATCAGGCGCCAAGTTTGAAACTACAAATGTTGCATGTTAAAATTGATATAAATAATGAAACTAAATATGCTAAATTTTTGCTTTAAAAAAAGAAACAAGCAATAGCGATTACTAGACCTCAGATTTTGAGGTGCTTAAATGATATTTTAGCAGTCTAAAGTAGACTCTCAAATAGGTTCTAAAATATTTTTATTTCAGCTTCATGTTTAGGTATTTTAATAGGCATAAATTAAAATACCATGTGCATTTTGCTAAATTGATTGTAACTCGTTGGCGGGGGAAAAAATCACTCACCTTTTTGCTGCAAACGTCACAGAATATAATTTTACTGTCCGATATGAAATGGGGAAACTCCTCTAACCACTTTCTGATTAAAGATGACGTATTATTCATAATGTATAGTGCACTTCTTCACTCAGTTTTACGGCCGTTCCGCTAGGTGCGCTGGCAAGCAATGCCTTGCGATATCTCGTGGAGTGGCATGTATTTTCTATAGTGTATTTCATTATACCGCAGTCTCCATGATCTTGGTATCCTTCCTCACAGCACCTGCTACACGCTGCTGTACGAATCGGTTAGCTGCGATGAAGGACATTTTGTGCATACTTCGTCTAAACATGTTTTAATAATGAAAAAACAAAAGGGTTTGTGTAAATTGCTTTTTCCATGATTCTTATAATTCCTACTTTCAGGTGGCCAAAATGGAATAAAAATGCATTTTTTCTCCATGAAGTGATGGGGGGCGGAGTGGGACAGTCGCCGCCACTGGCTACACCCACAACTTCTGATGAACATTCGGCACCTTCTCACTTCAAGACAGAAAAATTACAGGCCTACCAAGTTCATGGGTGTAAGGAGGGTCCTAACTACGGCCAAAATACAGAAATAGCCTCGTCTATTTTAACTATTTTTTTAATTGAAAAGCAATAAATTAAGAAGATCAAACCGGATAAACTAAAAATAATATAATTTTTAAGGAAAGCATGATCACAAAGTTATTTTTGAAAATTTAAGCAGGAAACTTCCTAAAAGCGCTGAAATTCTGTAATTTGAATACTATAAAATAATAACATTTTTGATATTAATGCTTAATTGTTTGATAATTGAAAAAATTTATTTTGACTTGTCATAATTATTTGAATTCCTTCTTATTCTGTTAATTTATAACTGAATATTGATTGATCGTTGTTATTTTAATACGACAAACAATTCCTCATGAAATAAAACTCAAGTTTGAACAGTGATTCAATTATTAATTAATTATTTTTAATCACTGATAAACTCAATTTACACACTTGATTATAATTCAATTTTGAAATTTCACCCTCTGATGGTTACCGTTGTAAATTTTTAGCTCGTTGCCGTCGTGACCCACTTTTAATTATCTGATTAATTAAATAATTGAACAAAAAGAAATATATATTTGGCATAATTAAGTAGCTAAATTCAATGAAACTTGACTCAATAAGTCATTTCAATAGTATGAACGCATTCTTAAATCAACAGACTTGTTGCATGGCAAAAAACAACCTTTATTGGATATATTTGAATGAAATAAACAATAATTCAACGTCATTTTACATAATTAATCATCTGAAAATATTATTGTTAAGGATTTTCCGCTTTTCACAGAGGTATAAGAAGCGCCTGACTTGAATGGTTGGACAAGGAATTAACTACAGCAGAACTTGACACAATAAATTAGAAACTGTTATTTCTTTATTGTTAAAATTGAGAGATAGTAAATCTGAATGAATAACGAACAATAGAACACGTTATTAATGAGCTAGTTATCTCTAACAATATCGGAGACTTAGATGTCCGAACGTCAGATACAAAATATTAAGATAGTTTAACAAATAGTTAGTTTACGTGGGGAGGGGCATTATTGCCCTAGACAAGTACAACAGTTTTCCCAAGGGCAGGATTTGCTCCAATCCGTTACACTACATATGAGTTTGCGCTCCAAATCTACCACAGTCTAGCCTCGCAGAGGCATCAGTTCCTTACGGCACAATAAAATTCCACCAGACAACCTGTCAGTTGGCATCACATGAAAGTATTCATACACAGTGGCCCCGTTGATATCCGTTCCAAAAGGGAAGCGAAACTGAGAAACAGACACACTAATAATAATACCTAGCAAACAGGGGCAGCTTTGCCCATACTACGTGGCTTTAATAATAAATAAACGTTTGCACGCAACCGCCAATGAACAAAAGGCAAGGAGGCGAAACACCTGCAATCCTTATAGAAATTTTAAAAACCCTAGGGTGGCTTACGGCCCAATGACACAGAGGCTAATCCTGTACTATAAGGTGTGACTAAAGGAGGAACATTTCGAGACAATATTAAAAAAAAGTGAATTTAAAAAACTTTAGTCAACCAATGCAAGGTTGAATGGGAAACAACAGAGGGTCGTCACTCTTTGTTCCCTTACATTACATATTTCCCAGTAGAGAATAGAACCAGTGTCCTTAGACTTCACCGAAAACTCTACATTGAAACCACCATTTTAAAAAATGACATTAAAAGAAAAGGAGTTGAAACCTTCCCCTCAAAGTACCCGCAGGAGCTGTCACATGTCTAAGTACCTTGTGCCGCTTGACCTTCCTCACGCAGGTCTCGCCCCTGCTTCGCTCTCCAGCACTGGAGCAGTTCAGACAAGACGGTCCTAAAGCGCCCTACTTTTATAGTTTCATGAGGGGAAGCTTCCAGAACACTTTGCTGATAGGTTGGATTGTTGTACACATCACCGGTTTTAATTGGCTAGAGAACACAATTCCAAGTTTCTGATAGATTACAGTCGAGGTGGAACCAGCTAACAACTTCGGTACATTAAAAAGAATCCTCACAACCAGGTTTACCAACCCAAAAAACAAACATTAATCTGTCAAGTAGTTACAAATCGATGGTCTGGCCATCTAACGGTAGACGACAAAATCTTTGTAAGTTTACAAGTTCAAGTCTGTTGGCATAGATGGCCTTAGAGAAGGCGTGCAGTTTAACTAGCCGTGGAATGCGTATCCCTGGTATGACAGTGATCAATACAATAATTAATTCAAGGAACACAATTTTTATTTAATCATTTAATAATACCAACAATGTAACAAAAAGATTATTAAAATTAATTAAAATTAGTTAATTAATAAAAATCAGCAAGTCCCATTTTACTCAATAGTTTCAATCTCGAATACGTATGTCATTTTACACAGAAAATGTAAACTGTGAAATGCATACATTCTTTCGTTTTCCATCTTACCAACTACAGAAGTCACATGGCTATATTTAACCATTTATGCATGCAAACCGCCATTCAAAGGTAATTACGCAATCAACTGACCTGAGCTGTTCACACATCATACACAAAATAGTGAATAACAAAGAATAAATTCACCACCTGATCATTAAATATACACAAGATATTATTTGCCCAGTAATGACTCACATATCCAATTTCTGCCTCAGTTCGGGAACATATCCAAGGATATGGAAAGATGTAATCATTACTCCGGTACCAAAAATCCCCACCTGTTTCCCTATCAGACTATCGACTGGTGTGTATACTTTCATCTCTCTCCAAACCCTTCGAACAGATAATCCATCGGCTACTAACCGCGTATCTTAACAAATACTGTGTTTCTTGTTTGACCTTTAACAGTCAGGCTGGATCTGTACTTGGCTCACTGCTTTTCTTAGCATTATTCACGTCCAAAATTTGACTTCAAATGTGGAGAGAAAATAAAGACACTTTTCGTTCTCAAGGAGGACACCGTCGAGGAGTCCTTAAGGGCCGGTTGCCACTGATAAACATATTTCTTGATTCATTCATCCCTTTATCACTCTGTCCTTCTGTCATAAATAAAACTGAGATGAGTAATTTGCAACGTTGACTGCAGGTGCGGGTATATGAATGCCTCTTACAGGATTGTGGTTGTGAATTTGGGACAATGGATATCTCCTGTGAAAAGTATTGAGGACCTCTAGGTCTTCGAGAGAAAGCTTTTTGAGGAAAAATTTCCAGTACAGTGATATGAGAGACCCTGTATTATTATTATTATTGTGCTTTTACGGACGCATTGGACGACTGTAGTCAATTTCTGTCAGGTCTTCTATGATGTTTATGTATTTTTCTTTCATGTTCTTCCAGTATTTCTTCATTCTATCTGATCTTCGTTGTCGTTCTTCTTCTTCTTCTTCTTCTTCTAAAAATACCCTTTTAGTTGTTTCTCTTTTATCACATTTAGGTAGGAATCTTATTTCACTATTCTTCAATTTATTTACTTTGTTTGATTTTTGCTGTAAATCCTCCAGTGTTATGTATAATTCTTTCATGTCTTCTTTTATTCCTTTTAACCAGACAAGTTGTTGCTCTTGTTTCCGAAGCTTTTCCAAAATTCTGCGTATTAACCGGTCTTGAGGTGTTCTCAACAGATTGCCAAAGAATGATATTCTCTTCTTATGAAATCCGTTATGGTTCTATTTCTTGATACACTGCTTGATTTTGGGGTGATGCGCCATTCTCCTTCTTTTTGGTAATTCTTATTAATGCCTGTTCTTACTATTCTTCTTTCTATTTTTAAAATTTTGTATATGTTATTCTTTTGCTTTAGTTTAAATAATGTTTCAGTTCCATAAGTTATTTCAGGTTGGACTACAGTCTTATAATGTTTCAATTTTGTATTTATTGACAAACATTTCTTGTTGTATGTATTTCTGGTTACTTTTTGGGCTCTGGATAATTTATTCGTTCTTTCTGTCCAAGAATTTTTTCCATTTTGTACACTACAGTTTCTACAAGGTATTTAAACTGTTTTACAATTTATATTTCTTTCCCACATACCAGAACACTGCTTAATAAAAGGGGATCTATTGCCATTATTTTAGTTTTTCAAATGAAATTGTTAATCCTATTTTTCTAGCAATAGTTTGGAGACTTGTGATTTATTTCCGAGCTTCATTAAGGTTATTAGCTTGTAGTGCCAGATCATCTGCAAATCCTAAGCAATTTAGATTAATTTCATCTTTAGTGTATCTAATTTTTGTATTTTTGTTATTGTCTTTATACCATTCTCTCATCAAGTATTCCAGAGTACAATTAACGATATAACATACCTTCTATAACATAGTATGTAGTTGGCGGTTTTGTCAACAGCGCCTAAAGCGACCGAATAAAACTAGATCCAAATGAAAGGAACATGACTTATTCTGGGTGATTTGCGACAAAAGTGCTGCAAATTTGGGCAGGGGAGAATTGCGAGTTGGGAGAGGAACTACATGTTCCGAGCTGTCAACAGAGATATGGCGTGGGATGATGTTTGTAGACGGGAACGAATAAGACCGGGTAGAATTTTTAAAAGTACGAAAGACCATGCCCGCCTCTGTGGTGTAGTGGTTAGTGTGATTAGCTGCTACCCCCGGACGCCCGGGTTCGATTTAAGACTCTGCCACGAAATTTGAACAGTGGTGCGAGGACTGGAACGGAGTTCAGTCAGCCTCGGGAGGTCAGCTGAGTAGAGAGTGTTCGATTCCCACCTCAGCCATCCTCGAAGTGGTTTTCCGTGGTTTCCTACTACTCCTCCAGGCAAATGCCGGAATGGTACCTAACTTAAGGTCACGGTCGCTTCCTTCCCTCTTCCATGAGTGTCCTTACTAATCTTCCCATCCCCCATAAGGCGCCGGTTCAGCTTAGCAGGTGAGGGCGCCTGGGCGAGGTACTGGTACTGGCCCTCCCCACGGCAATGTCTCACGCTCCAGGACACTGCCCTTGAGGGGGTAGAGGTGGGATCCCTCGCAACCGTGGAGGGTAAACGGATTAAGAAAGAAGGAGGGAAAGAAAGAAGAAATAAAGACCACGATGTGAAGATGAAGATGGCATTCAGGAGGGAAAACTAGGGGAAATTTTCATCTATAAGTGGAGGAATGAGGGATTGGACTAATATTTTACCAAGAGAGATGATTGCTTTATAAAAAAGACACTAACCGAAGGGAAAATTAGAGAGATCCGACACTTCCAAAAATTAAGGTATCAGGATAAGAAGTACAAGAGTCACGAAGGGCGTGACAATGAAAGAGACTCATATGTAATACCGTCAGAGTCTGAAAATGAAATTGTTACTATTGTACCGGCCGCAGTTTTTTGAGTGTTTCGTAGACTTGCTTCTTAGACAAATACAAATATTATGTGGGTAATAACTCAGTGTAGTGTGATACGAGAAATAACAGCGCATGCTCGTGACGTCACGTATGTAGCAATATAATGAAAAGTACCTTTCAGTTTTAATTTATTTTCCTCAACAGGTAGCCTCCTCCTTTATCTCTCAACTGAGACATTAAACGTAATCGTAAATTAAATACTCTTGGCGATATACCCAAAAGCGTCTTATGTTTTTCTTACCCGTTGTCGAAGAACGTAAGTGTACAGCGAAACAGAGTTGACCAAGCGAGATCGGATACGATGGATGAAAGCGAACAGTCTGACATACACTGACTGACAGAGCAAATGCAACACCAAGAAGGAGTGGTCAGAACTTTATGCCAATTGCAGGGTAGACTGACGTCACTGAGGTATGCTCATGATGTGAAATGCGCCGCTGTGCTGCGCACGTAGCGAACGATAAATGGGACACGGCGTTGGGAATGGCCCACTTCGTACCGTGATTTATCAGCCGACAGTCATTGTAGAACGTGTTGCCGTGTGCCACAGGACACGTGTATAGCTAAGAATGCCAGGCCGCCGTCAACGGAGGCATTTCCAGCAGACAGACGACTTTACGAGGGGTATGATGATCGGGCTGAGAAGGGCAGGTTGGTCGCTTCGTCAAATCGCAGCCGATACCCATAGGGATGTGTCCACGGTGCAGCGCCTGTGGCGAAGATGGTTGGCGCAGGGACACGTGGCACGTGCGAGGGGTCCAGGCGCAGCCCGAGTGACGTCAGCACGCGAGGATCGGCGCATCCGCCGCCAAGCGGTGGCAGCCCCGCACGCCACGTCAACCGCCATTCTTCAGCATGTGCAAGACAGCCTGGCTGTTCCAATATCGACCAGAATAATTTCCCGTCGATTGGTTGAAGGAGGCCTGCACTCCCGGCGTCCGCTCAGAAGACTAACATTGACTCCACAGCATAGACGTGCACGCCTGTCATGGTGCCGGGCTAGAGCGACTTGGATGAGGGAATGGCGGAACGTCGTGTTCTCCGATGAGTCACGCTTCTGTTCTGTCAGTGATAGTCACCGCAGACGAGTGTGGCGTCGGCGTGGAGAAAGGTCAAATCCGGCAGTAACTGTGGAGCGCCCTACCGCTAGACAACGCGGCATCATGGTTTGGGGCGTTATTGCGTATGATTCCACGTCACCTCTAGTGCGTATTCAAGGCACGTTAAATGCCCACCGCCACGTGCACCATGTGCTGCGGCCGGTGGCACTCCCGTACCTTCAGGGGCTGCCCAATGCTCTGTTTCAGCAGGATAATGCCCGCCCACACACTGCTCGCATCTCCCAACAGGCTCTACGAGGTGTACAGATGCTTCCGTGGCCAGCGTACTCTCCGGATCTCTCACCAATCGAACACGTGTGGGATCTCATTGGACGCCATTTGCAAACTCTGCCCCAGCCTCGTACAGACGACCAACCGTGGCAAATGGTTGACAGAGAATGGAGAACCATCCCTCAGGACACCATCCGCACTTTTATTGACTCTGTACCTCGACGTGTTTCTGCGTGCATCGCCGCTCGCGGTGGTCCTACATCCTACTGAGTCGATGCCGTGCGCATTGTGTAACCTGCATATCGGTTTGAAATAAACATCAATTATTCGTCCGTGCCGTCTCTGCTTTTTCCCCAACTTTCATCCCTTTCGAACCACTCCTTCTTGGTGTTGCATTTTCTCTGTCAGTCAGTGTAAGTAAGAGACCCATGGTCCTAAGGTGTAAGAATCAGTGGTCCAGTTTTAGCGTCGCCTAAGGATAGGTAGGGGATACCGAGAATTTATTCTACCTTCCCCTCCCCCTCTCACACACAGGGGTTGAACTAAGCAATGAATAAAGTTGATATTATGCACCTATTTTGTCCCAGACGATGTTAAAAGATGGACAACGTTCCGCAAACAAATAGTTTCTCACGTATGAACCAATGACAAGGACGTTGAAATATTTCAGTTTCACGTCATACTGTATCACTGTATCTGCCAACTCCAGAAATTTACTGTTAAAGTATAAAATTACACAGTATTTTTTTACTTTGTTGTTATTTCATCATCATCATCATCATCATCATCAACAGCTGTTTACCCTCCAGGTTCGGCTTTTCCCTCGGACTCAGCGAGGGGTCCCTCCTCTACCGCCACAAGGGCAGTGTCCTGAAGCTTCAGACTCTTGGTCGGGGGATACAACTGGGGAGTATGACCAGTACCTCGCCCAGGCGGCCTCACCTGCTATGGTGAACAGGGACCTTGTAGGGGGATGGGAAGATTGGAAGGGATAGACAAGGAAGAGGGAAGGAAGCGGCCGTGGCCTTGAGTTAGGTACCATCCCGGCATTCGCCTGGAGGTGAAGTGGGAAACCACGGAAAACCACTTCGAGGATGGCTGAGGTGGGAATCGAACCCACCTCTACTCAGTTGACCTCCCGAGGCTGAGTGGACCCCGTTCCAGCCTTCGTACCACTTTTCAAATTTCGTGGCAGAGCCGGGAATCGAACCCGGACCTCCGGGGGTGGCAGATAATCACACTAACCACTACACCACAGAGGCGGACTTGTTGTTATTTATTGAACTAAATTAGTTCAAACATGGGTTAACAAATTCAGAAGAAAATGCAAACATACTATGGTGTAATGGTAGGGTAACTATAAGACTGTGACACAAAAGTAAGCATTAAATAAGTAAATCAAGGGAAAGATACAAGTTGTCGTATACTATACAGCGTGATTCGGCCACCCCTTCCCTTTATGCAACCCACAATATTGATTCCGTCCTGAAAACATCTGCCCTGCCGGTATGCTCAGACAACACAACCGGATATCTTGGTATTTAGCGCCTCACCATGATAGGACGTATACTCGTTATACTCGTATCGTATTAATCACTGGAAGACATGCGTGGGCCTTCTAGATCATATGAACCTGACACGACGGCAAAACACTTAATTGTTATTGTGACCGCAGTAAACCTAATACTTGTTATAAGATGCCCAGTGTGCCGTACAGAACCGTAGTGTAGTTGATAAGGAGTGGTGGAGCGGGAGTGAATGTCAGGTGGGAAGTTCGAGTCCGGAGCAAAGATTTCAAATTTTTGAAATACTTGTTTAATACGCACCGCACGCAATGCAAGTTCAATGCCCGTTTTCATGCAAATTGTGCGTGAATGAATGTGTTTGCGGCCCTAAGATGGACCGATTAGTTAGCAGGCTGGACACACACAGACCGGAAATTAAGGAACACAACTGCTCTGACAATGTTTTACCGCAGCAAATGCTCGATGTGATTACCATTTTGGTTTATGCACATTCGAACCCGGTGTCCAATAGGTCGTCTTGCACGCTGAAGCATTCCAGGTGTAATTGCTCGGTAGGAGTCCGTGATGATTTGCCGGATGCGGTCGGGGTTTTCCGGCGCTTGAGTGTAAACGACGTTCTTCAAATGTCCCCACAAGAAGAAGTCTAATGGCGTTAACTCCGGGCCAAGAAACAGGGCTTCCTCGTCCTATCTATTTCTCTGGCAGTTCCTCGTTCAGCTGGTTACGAACGGGCAAAGTCGAATGTGGTGGAGCTCCATCCTTGTATTCAACCACATCGTCAAACGATCGTGCAAGGGTACATCCTCCTGCAGCAGTGCGAGTTCCTGACGCAGAAAGTGCAGGTAGCGTGGGCCCGCGCAATTTCCCTCAAAGAAATAAGGTCCAGTCGGGCGATTCCCTAAGATTCCACACCGAACATTCACTCGCCATCGTACTTGATGGGCCGCCTGTAGCACCCAGTGAGAATTGTCCGGACTCTAATATTGCATGTTATAGCTATTGATGTTCCCATTATTGTGGAAGCGCGATTAGTCCGAGAACAAGATATGCGATAAGAATTCTGCATCATCGTCCAGTCTGGCTAAAAGCCACCGGCAGAACTCCATTCGAACTTCGAAATCCCGCCGTTGGAACGGTATGGATGGCATGGGTGAAATTTATGTTCATGCAGTATTCGCCAGACGGACGGCTGGCTGGTGTTCACCTGTCGTGCAATCGCCCTTGTGCTGATGTGTGTATTATTAAGAGCTGCCTCCAGAACACCTCTTCTGTTTCACCCGATGTAACGGGCCTGTCGCAGACTGGTGGCTGGTTGTGAATCACGCCTGTACGCCTGTTATCCTTAAGCGTCTCTCAACACGGCGGAATGTCGTAGCTGCTGGGTGTCGCCTGTCGGGATGCCATTCCTGGTGCACACGTAGTGCCTCGCACGCGTTTTGTCTTGTTTTCTCATAAATGAGGAGCATGTCAACGGATTCCTCTGAGGAAAGCATGCCGAATGACAGTAGAGATTACAGCACATTCAGGCCCTAACCAGCGGAGTATGCGCAGGGCACAAGATGAATAACAACGACATAACTCTGAAAAGTGGTGGCAAAAGGGGCTCTGGTTAAGACGCAGCAGGTCGTTATGCTACTTGGGTTCCAAAATGGGTAAAATATAAATATGTAAATAAATTAAATGTTAATTTTAATCTTATACCAGTTGTATACTATTATTAAAAGTAATTTCACATACTGTATATGAGTTGACTATGTTTGTAAGATATTATAAGTAGAATTTTGTAAACAATATAAATTTTATTAAGGATGATGTGGTCCGCCTCTGTGGTGTAGTGGTTAGTGTGATTAGCTGCCACCCCCGGAGGCCCGGGTTCGATTCCCGGCTCTGCCACGAAATTTGAAAAGTGGTACGAGGGCTGGAACGGGGTCCACTCAGCCTCGGGAGGTCAACTGAGTAGAGGTGGGTTCGATTCCCACCTCAGCCATCCTCGAAGTGGTTTTCCGTGGTTTCCCACTTCTCCTCCAGGCGAATGCCGGGATGGTACCTAACTTAAGGCCACGGCCGCTTCCTTCCCTCTTCCTTGCCTATCCCTTCCAATCTTCCCATCCCTCCATAAGGCCCCTGTTCAGCATAGCAGGTGAGGCCGCCTGGGCGAGGTACTGGTCATTCTCCCCAGTTGTATCCCCCGACCAAGAGTCTGAAGCTCCAGGACACTGCCCGCGAGGCGGTAGAGGTGGGATCCCTCGCTGAGTCCGAGGAAAAAGCCGAACCTGGAGGGTAAACAGATGATGATGATGATGATGATGATGTGTGTGTTTAATAGAACAAATTATTAGCGTAAATTGTATAATATTGTATTCTAGGAAAATTTTCTTCCTGTCTTGTTAATTTAAAATTTAGTGTTTGACAATAATGTATTTTAGTGTACCATTTGCCACCGAGGTAGACACCTCATTTGCAAACAAAGAGATTTTGATTTGATTTTGACATTCTAATCTTTGAACGTGTCTAACGTGGACCTGTGTTTACGTCTTCAAACATAATACCGATGCAAAAATATTTGAACGATGCAGAATTCGAACCACCGCTGGTACATTCCGTCGATTGCCAGGCGAACGCCTGACCACATCCACTACGCTACACTCCCGAGCACATGCTGGTAGTACGATGAGAGCAGAGCACATACGCCATTCCGTCCGGTATTCAGACATTAATTGCTGCACTGTTACCTAGTTTTATGCATTGATTGCCCTCTTCGTTATACCCGGTCACGAGGCACGACACGATAACATAGTTACATGGTGAAAGGATGTTGCTACATGATTTCAAGGCTTCATGTTTTGCGAACGGAGGATATAACGCTTCGCTAGGCTTCAGAATCGTGTGCAAAATGTGCTCACTGAACATTAGTACCATACAGTACGCCTGCACGTTAGTTGGGCTGCAGCACACGATATTGGAAGGGGCTGCTGTATCACACTCCATAACACTATTAACATCTAGGACAAAATAAATTGTGTCCGCCTCTGTGGTGTAGTGGTTAGCGTGATTACCTGCCACACCCGGAGGTCCGGGTTCGATTCCCGGATCTGCCACGAAATTTGAAAAGTGGTACGAGGGCTGGAACGGGGTCCACTCAGCCTCGGGAGGTCAACTGAATAGAGGTGGGTTCGATTCCCACCTCAGCCATCCTCGAAGTGGTTTTCCGTGGTTTCCCACTTCACCTCCAGGCGAATGCCGGGATGGTACCTAACTCAAGGCCACGGCCGCTTCCTTCCCTCTTCCTTGTCTATCCCTTCCAATCTTCCCATCCCCCTACAAGGTCCCTGTTCACCATAGCAGGTGAGGCCGCCTGGGCGAGGTACTGGTCATACTCCCCAGTTGTATCCCCCGACCAAGAGTCTGAAGCTTCAGGACACTGTCCTTGTGGCGGTAGAGGTGGGACCCCTCGCTGAGTCCGAGGGAAAAGCCGAACCTGGAGGGTAAACAGATGATGATGATGATGATGATAAATTGTACTTAGTGTAGAAATAGTCAAATAATTGTCAGTCGAGAATGTAATGCGTGTATCGACTTTAATGAATTACAATACACGAATGTTCTCTCTACAGTTTCAGATGATCCGGAACTAGGGGAGTATTCTATAACATAAAACATAAAAATATAAAAGTACTAAAATGAAATTCCGGAAAAATGGAAATACCTATTTGTCTTAAAAACCTGAAAAAACTTTCATAAAGAACCAAGAATCGGAAAGAGAATCAGAATCCACTACGCTACACTCCCGAGTACATGCTAATTTCCCTAATGTTTGGTCATCACTTTCTATCTCTTAGTGCGGATCAATATCACTGTATTCTAACATTTCATTAACCACTATACTTCAAAATCAATTTTGAAGTTTGATTGATTTGCCCTCAGAACTTGTTGAGCATAACCATTTTGTGTTTCCACGTTATCAATCTGTTCTGATCGTTGAGGTTGACCTCGTCGTGGCTCCGTATTTTGCGAATTAATAACAAAGCACTGTCGCAGTAACCTTGATTGAGCAGGTTAACGCATAACAGTTATAAAGGAAGACAATAAAAACATGAAAATAAACCTGAAATAATTTAAATACATCATGATATGAAATTTTGAAACAAAGTGGGATGAACAGCAACTACGTATAGGATGTGGGAAGCGTCATGGAACATAGCATTTTGTGGCCAAAGATTTGAAGATAGTAATTTCCCTAGGATTCAAACAATTTATTTTAAAGTTAACATATTTGGAATCTCAAAATTTAAATGAACTCAACTAAGGTAATTACAAAGAAACAAACAAAATGCAAAACACGTGCGCAGTGTGCTAAAAAAACCACTTACTTACAAGTTACAGGTGGTTTGGCGCACGATTTAAAATGTCAAAATTATTTGGACGGTACACGTTCCCTAAAATGTGGGCTAATCCCATTCTAGTATACACAAACCAGAAGTCTGTCAATTCTAACACAAACAAAAGATTCAGCTATAACCTGCGCCATCGCCGAAACACTTCATGTCTATACACGCAACGAACCAGCAATTTTGAATGGTGATGCAGACCTACCGGTAGGCAAATTTAATGGATAAAATTAACATAATATAATCAAACTGTTAAAAGAAATTTTCAGACAAAATGCACATGATCTTAGCTGAGAACTAATTCATTATATAGTGGAAAATTAGCGGTGAACGTGAAATTCAAGGACAAACTCCTGCAAAAGTATTACATTAAATTAAAATTAAATAGAAAGAAAGAACAGTTCCTACCCTGAGGTAGCCAAGGTTCCCAATTGGGGACCGAAACACGAGCACGCCCACGTTATAGGGAACGTGTACCTCATGAACTACCTCGTTCATTTGAAAGAATCAAGGCGACTGACAAGCCCGAGGCCACACTGGGGCGAAACACTGGCAATTTAACGATTGAAAATCCTAAATGGCTTCAATACTTTCAGATAACGATACAGGTGCAGTCCTCCACTCGGGAGAGAGAAGTAAGTAAAGAATGTTACTGGAGAGACTATGTCATCAGTGAGAGTGTAGCAGGTGTCTTCTAGGAAGCGTGTACCATGAGGGTGTGGCGCTCTCCTGTCCGATATTCACTACGTAGTCCTGTAAGCCTTAGAAATGAACTGTAACATAATTTTCATTGTCATTCCCCAATTTATAGACGGAGAGTCTTAGTGTAACGATCTAAATTCTCTGCACGAGGGATTTGGTCCCCAAATGGAGGTTACATTTGCATTTCTGTAATGATATCTCCCGCAGCATTAGTTCAGCTGGAGAGAGTACGTGCATTTACACTGCCAACTCAGTTAATAATTTGTTCACTAGTACATAAGTCTGTCTTCGACAGCCGAAATTACTACCGGTGTCTATAAGTTAAGTCCGCCTCTGTGGTGTAGTGGTTAGCGTGATTAGCTGCAAACCCCGGAAGCCCGAGTTCGATTCCCGGTTCTGTCACGAAATTCGAAAACTGGTACGAAAGCTATAACGGGATGCGCTCAGCCTCGGGAGGTCAACAGAGTAGAGGTGGGTTCGATTCCCACCTCAGCTACCCTCGAAATGGTTTTCCGTGGTTTCCCACTTTTCCTCGAGGCAAATACCGGGATGGTACCCAACTTAAGTCCACGGCAGCTTCCGTCTCTCTTCCTGGTCGATCCGATCTTGCCATCCCCTACGAGGGTCCTGTTCAGCATAGCAGTTGAAGCCACCTGGGTGAGGTACTGGTCATCCTCCCCAGCTGTATCCCCTGACCCAAAGTCTGACGCTCCAGGACACTGCGGTAGATAGAGCCCTGCACAGTGTCTTGGTGGATACAAACTATGACAGTGCGGATAATTTTTAAATAATGACGTTTATTGATTTTCACTCAGGTATACTCTTACTTTTTGTTTGTGGTTAGGAGACCCTTGACACTGTTTTGGGAGAATAGTGATATATATATATAGAGCCTTGAGACCATAAAGCCCGTAAATCTGACCTAAGCCTAACTGGCTCCTCCCCACAGTTAATGGAAGGAAGGAACGAAGGTCAATACGTTGCTAGTTGTCGCAAGAGAAAATCCCTCACAAACCTGTGACTGTAGAGGTTCTGGTGTCAGGCCTATTGTATTCTGTTCACAGATCCCTCCGTTTCAATACCTTAGGTGTAATATACTGTAGTTAAATATTTAAATTACCCGCGGATAAACATTTTCCGGATGCGGATATTATTTTGTATATCCGCGCAGCGCTCTAGCGGTAGAGATGGATCCCTCGCCGAATCCGAGGCAGAGAAAGAAAATAAATAAATGCCAAGATAATCTGGATACAATATAATATTTCCTATTGCCTTCCCCCTCTTCTTCCAGCACTGCCGTTTCTTATACCCGGCCGCTGAGGATCATAACAATTATTATTCCATACTTCGTTAACGTCTAACTTAATCGGTGTATGCATGTTCAGTTCTCAGCCCGGAGGCTGGTTGGATCCTCAGCAGCTCTACCATTAGCTGTTATAGTTGGCCTAGGCATCACTGAAGAAGCGTACTGGGGAAATGAGGAGTGAGTCAGTTTCCCGTTGCTTTCCTCACCGAGCCAGTAGTTCCTATTAAATATCAGTCTGTCAAGCCCACTGAAATGCACGCACCAACCGACCCTATGAGCAACATTTTCACACCATTCATAACAGGGACTGGCTGCATAATGAATGGTATTACTAGCATCGCTCGTACCTCAGTCACTTTCATATCGTCAAAGCCAAGGATGAGACTGAGACAGGTCAGTGAAAGTAACAAAATTGCTCTAGCCCATACCAGAACACATAATGTACTGTAAATACTAGGTCTCGGCAGAAAAAATCCAATCGGTGAATATTGAAGAATATTGTTAAATAATGCGTGTGACAGACACACAAATCTCTAGAGTTGGTCTCTCTTCGTAGGAATCAGTGATAAGCAAGCGCGAGAGATGTCAATGAGAAGCTCTTTCCGAGGGAGATCAGAAAATTTAATGCGGGTAAAACTTTAAAGGGCTTCTTGCGGCTCTTAGCTTACACGTCAGTCTCGTCCGCTGACAGTCCATTAGCAGAGCCACCTTCCTATCGATCAGTATCTTCTTATGTCGTGTTACAAAACATTGACTATGTTTAACGAACGGAAGCCGTCCATGCCATGGAGTGCTAAATAGAAAAGGCTTCATTAAAAACTGAAAGTCAGAGAGAGCCTACCCGTGGTACTAGCGGAGACGTAACAATTCAGAGTTCTACACCCCGAGAGAGAGAGAGAGACTCTGTGACATGGATATGTTTGGGGGGTAGAAGACGAGAGAATGAACACAGAATCGTTCGTTGTTCCCCTTTTAGTAGGTTCTTACAACATGCACGGCGAAACAGATCTTTCTCCCTCCTTTCTTCAATCTGCCTTATGTCGCGCCGACACAGATAGAAGGTCTTATGGTGATGATGGGACAGGAAAGGAATAGGAGTGAGAAGGAAGTGGCAGTGGCATTGATTAACTTAGACCCCAGCATTTTATTGTTGTGAAAATGGAAAACCATATTCAGGGCGGCCGACAGCGGGGTTCAAGCCTACTATCTCCCACGGCTACAATACCGAAACCACGCAAGCGCATGGATACTTTCACTCCATCCACACAGAGCTCCGATAAATCCAAAGAAATATGTACCAGAATTAAATACGTCCAACAATATGGCCGCTGATCCAGCACACAACATTACCATGCCATGTCACGAGATAGCCCCACCTATCAAGATCTACGTCCAACAATATGGCCGCTGATCCAGCACACAACATTCCCATGCCATGTCATGAGATAGCCCCACCTATCAAGATCTACGTCCAACAATATGGCCGCTGATCCAGCACACAACATTCCCATGCCATGTCATGAGATAGCCCCACCTATCAAGATCTACGTCCAACAATATGGCCGCTGATCCAGCACACAACATTCCCATGCCATGTCACGAGATAGCCCCACCTATCAAGATCTACGTCCAACAATATGGCCGGTGATCCAGCACACAACATTCCCATGCCATGTCACGAGATAGCCCCACCTATCAAGATCTACGTCCAGCAAAATGGTGCCTGATTTAGCACACAACTTTATAGCCATAAATATTCGCAAGATACGTATCGTGATAAATTTCTGCTGCATTCCGTGACGTTATCGTGTTTGAGTGGCTTTGCTGTGATATAGACGAAACGCCAGTCAAAGAAGTGGATACTCGTTTAAACTACTGCGCAATTTGTACCTACTGTATATAGAAGGCAGAGTTCTTCAATTCATGTCATTATAACTAACATCTATGAAAAAATCTCTGCCATTGTAAATCAACTCCATTCCAGCTGTCGTTACATTCAGTGCATATCAAACGCCATTGTAAATGGAAAAGGTGCAAAATTGTAAAATTTTAAAATTACAAAACTCTAAATGGAAACAGAAAAATTGAAAATTGTACAATTGTAAAATTACAAAGGTGTAAATTATAACATTTAAAAAACTATAAAGCACTTAGCTAAGAGGCCGAAATCCTCCTCCATCTCCTTCGCCGACTCAAATCACCTCATGCCATCTCCCAACTCCTTTAAATCTGCAAACTCGCCGTATCTCCTAGCCAGAGAGAAGGTGTTACCTTCTAGATGGCCCGCCTCTCCCCTTCGGGGAGGGGAATGAAGACCTTTCCTAGTTGTTCTGGGGTCCGCAGATGCTAAGTGGGCCCACAAGTGGTCCGACAGCTCTGCACTCCGACCGCCCAACCAGGCAAAGGACGGGTGGCCACGGCTTTACGTAGTTGTACGCCTCTGTATTCGGGAGACGGAGTGCGGATGGTCCCCACTGTCAGCTGTGCGGTGAATGGTTTTCCGTGGTTTTCCATTCTCCTGCAGTTTGGCGAATGACGGGACAGTTCCTAGTATAGGTCACGGCCGCCAACCCTCTCACCTTCACCGCAACAAATCTCCTGGCCTTAGAGACGGCGTCACCGTCTAAGAGGCCTGCCTCCGACTTCAGGGGAGTAGTTGTTGTTGTTCTGGCAGACGCTAATTACGTGAGGAAGAAGATGACGAACACTGGTTACCACGCTGTCGATTTTCTGTCCTCGCTAATTTGATGACACTAATTCCAGGTAGACCCTATGGACATTTTAATAGTTTTATTATTGATTAAGACCACCCGTATATTATTGCAGAATAGAAAACTTTTACAGTCTTACTAATAAACGGTGTATAAGTTTTATACCAGGTTAATACACGTTTTATGTGCAATTTGTTACTAATAAACCGTGTGTATAAGTCTGTTGTGTTTACACCTGTTATAGATATAGGGAACTGAATTGCTTGTACAGACCAGTACCCTTGTATAAACGTTGTATAGCAGCGACTGACGACAAAGAAACATCGAATCATCAGTTTATTTTAGTTGTACCTACAGCCTGCAGTAATATAGTCGTGGTGAAATATCCGAATTATCCATTAAGGACACATTGAAACAACGTAAAACAACGTTGATGATCTCCACGACATTTTTAACATAAAGGTTATGGGGCCTGGAAATGTTCGTAAAATAAAACACTTCAAGAGACGGAAGTAGTATAATTGGATGGTTCGGCGGCCACCTCCACCTCAGGCTCCCAGTGGCCACCTCCACCTCCACCTCAGCCAGAGGCCTCCCAGTGGCCTCCTCCACCTCCACCTCAGCCAGAGGCCTCCCAGAGGTCTCCTCCACCTCCCGCGGGAAATTTGAATTTGTAAACAAAGCCACGTGCTTTTTGACAGCTGTCATCGACAACAACGCATCGCTAACCTCAGTACTGCCATCTTGACGGGTCTGAACCTCAGTAGTGCCAACTTAACCTAACTAGCGCGAGTTAAACAAAGCCACGTGCTTTTTGACAGCCACGTGCTTTTTGACAGATTTGTAAACAAAGCCACGTGCTTTTTGACAGCTCTCATCAACAACAACGCATCGCAAACCTCAGTACTACCATCTTAACGGGCCTAAACCTTAGTGGTACCAACTTAACCTAACTAGCATGAGGTAAACAAAGCCACGTGTTTTTTTGACAGCCACGTGCTTTTCGACAGATTTGTAAACAAAGCCACGTGCTTTTTGACAGCTGTCATCGACAACAACGCATCGCTAACCCCAGTACTGCCATCTTGACGGGCCTAAACCTCAGTAGTACCAACTTAACCTAACTAGCGCGAGATAAACAAAGCCACGTGCTTTTTGACAGCCACGTGCTTTTTTGACAGCTGTCATCCGCCATCTTTAAACTACAGAGCACCGTGCTGCCCTCTTTCGTCACCTGTCATCGGCAGTGCTGCCATCTTGACGGGCCTAAACCTTAGTGCTACCAACTTAACCTCACTAGCTCGAGATAAACAAATCCACGTGCTTTTTGACAGCTACGTGCTTTTTTGATAGCTGTCATCCGCCATCTTTAATCTATAGAGCACAGTGCTGCCCTCTTTAGCTACTTACCTTTGAAATGTGGTGGCGGATAATTTGAAAAATGCTTTTCGACAAGCAGCCATCTTTAATCCAGAGAGAACAGTGCTGCCCTCTATGTGGTGGCGGCAAATTGAAAAATTCCACATGCTCTTGTTTGAAAACAAACTCACGTGCTTTTTTGACAGCTGTCATCTGCCATCTTTGAGCACAGTGCTGCCCTCTTTAGTTTGAAATGTGGTGGTGGTAAATTCCACGTGCTCTTGTTTGGAAACAAAGCCACGTGCAGCTGTCATCCGCCATCTTTAATCAACAGAGCACTGTGCTACTATCATGCGGGCAATTTCATCACCTGTCATCCGCCATCTTTAATCCACAGAACACCGTGCTGCCCTCTTTATGGCTACTAACTTAAGCACGTAGTAGCGGACAATTTGAAAAGTTCTGTTAGCTATCATCCGCCATCTTTAATCAAGAGAGCACCGTGCTGCCATCTTTAGCTAGATACCTTTGAAATGTGGTGGCGGCAAATTGAAAAATTCCACGTGCTCTTGTTTGGAAACAAACTCACGTGCTTTTTCGACAGCTACCATCCGCCATCTTTAATCAACAGAGCATAGTGCTGCCCTCTATGTGATGGCGGCAAATTCCACGTGCTCTTGTTTGGTAAACATAACCATGTGCTTTTTTGACAGGTGTCATTCGCCATATTTAATACAGAGAGCACCGTGCTGTCCTCTTTATCGTAGTAGATGTAAATTCGTCACCTGTCATCCGCGGTGCTGCCATCTTTAGCTAGATACCTTTGAAAAGTGGTGGCGGATAATTTAAAAAGAAAAATTCTACAGCAGCCCTCTCTCGACGCTAATTGCATAAGATGGTGGCTATACATGACTCCTTAAGGGTGCTTACGCAAGATGGCTGCTATACACAGGTTCTTATGAGACGCCCTTGGGATGCTTGCGCAAGATGACAGTTATACATGGCTCCTTATGAGATACCCTAGGGATGCTTGCGCAAGATAGCGGCTGATCTTATGGGACGGCTTAAGGGTCCTTGGACAAGATGGCTTGAGACGCCCTAAGGATGCTTGCGCAAGATGGCGGACACAAGATGGCAGCTATACATAACTCCTTATGAGACGCTTT
This sequence comes from Anabrus simplex, assembly GCF_040414725.1. Classification (NCBI taxonomy): domain Eukaryota; kingdom Metazoa; phylum Arthropoda; class Insecta; order Orthoptera; family Tettigoniidae; genus Anabrus; species Anabrus simplex. The sequence goes on along the minus strand of NC_090269.1, from coordinate 139,466,813 downwards.
AAGGGTGCTTGCGCAAGATAGTTGCTACTCTTAGCTTAGAGGCTAACGTGTCGTGATAGTTCGATTCATTAAATTTAGGGCTTAAATGCAAAATGTTAAATATATCGAAAACGGTGCACCGTAGAGCAAAACGGACAAAATTTTTCTGCCTAATACCTAGGTTCGCAGTATGAGGAACAAGAAAATCATAGTCTAATGATGGGATCAACGGTTCGGTTCCTACTTAGGCCCTTTGGCATTTGCTCTGTTTTAGCTTGTATTGAAGCGAGTCTTCGTAACATGATCAGGTCTAGCTATGGTAGAGAGTATAACGTACCGTGCAGGTTCGATTCATTAAATTTGGAGGCTTAAATGCAAAATGTTAAATATCTCGAAAACGATGCATCGTAGAGCAAAACGGACAAAATTTTTCCGCCTAATACGTAGGTTCGTAGTATCAGGAACAAGAAAAAACATAGTCTAATGATGAGATCAACGGTTCGATTCCTACTTAAGCCCTTTGGCATTCGCAGCTATCTATTTCTACAAGATGGTGGCTGCTCTTATGAGAAACAAGATGCCTTGAGACGTCCTAGGGATGCTTACGCAAGATGGCAGACACAAAATGGTGACTATACATAGCTCCTTATGAGACGGCCTAGGGGTGCTCGCACAAGATGGCGGCTACTCTTATGAAGAAAGCTAGCTTAGAGGCTACTGCGCAAGATAACAGCTGCTGTTATGCATGTGGTGGAGGGCAATTTGAAATTCTATGTGCTTAATGTTTGGTAAACATAGCCACGTGCTTTTTTGACAGCTGTCTTCTTGACGAACCCTAACCTCACTTTGAAGGACAATAGAGCGTCGCTAACCTCACTGCTGCCATCTTTACGGCGGTAAACCTCAAGGCTGCCACCTTATGCATGTTATAGCGCGGAATTTAAAATCCAACAGCAGAACATTGTTAACCTCACTCTTGCCATCTTTACGGCGGTAAACCTCAAAGCTGCCACCTTATGCATGTTGTAGCGCGGAATTTAAAATCCAACAACAGAACATTGTTAACCTCACTCTTGCCATCTTTACGGCGGTAAACCTCAAGGCTACCACCTTATGCATGTTGTAGCGCGGTATTTAAAATCCAACAACAGAACATTGCTAAACTCTCTGCTATCATCTTGAAAAGTTCAGTGTTCCAAACACTAGTTCGAAAAACGTAACTCATCGCAATTCGGGGATTTTCCATTCCTTGTTCTGAACATGAAACCATTTACAAATAAAGATTAATTTTCTACACTAAACAAAGTACAAGCGTTCTTGCTGATAGCGATCGACGAGGTTGTTGCTCCTTTAGCCCTTTAGCCCATTAGCCCATTAGCCCATTAGCCCTTTAGCCCTTTAGCCCATTAGCCCTTCAGCCAATTAGCCCTTCAAGGAATGTGCGGTAAGGAGGAGGAAGAGTCCTTTCATCCTTTTTGCCCTTCTGATAAGATGTAACCCCTGGGTTCCATACCCTATCACGATTTTTTTTCAGCCATGTTTATGCGATAACTTGTTCGACTGATTTTTACACACAAGACGAATGATGGAAGGTAAATAATTTGAAGTTATACTTTGGCTATATCGTTTACCGAGCGAGTTAGCTGCGCAGTATGGGTACAGTGTGTTTTTGATTTTTACACTATGCAAATCATTGAAGTTGTAGTTTTGCAATATTGCTTACTGAGCGAGTTAGCTACGCGATATGTGCACAGTGTGTTTCCATAGTTTTTGATTTTACACTAAGCAAATCATCAAAATTGTACTTTTGCTCTGAACACATCAAACAATGTTCTGATCATATGTTGAGGTTAACAACATCGATTACAGTGTTCGATTCTAGTCTTGTTATGTTTCATTCTGATCTTCTTAGAACAAGGGTACCCCCTAACATGTTCTAAACACATGTTGTATTGAGTACAGTGTTCGATTCTAGTCTTGATCACTTATTTCGTGTTCTGAACACATCGATCAATGTTCTGATCACATGTTGTATCGAGTACAGTGTTCGATTCTAGTCATGATCACTTATTTTGTGTTCTGAACACATCAATCAATGTTCTGATCACATGTTGAAGTTAACAACATCGATTACAGTGTTCTATTCTAGTCTTGTTATGTTTCAATCTGATCTTCTTAGAACAAGCGTATCCCCTGACATATTCTAAACACATGATGTATTGAGTACATTGTTCGATTCTAGTCTTCATCACTTATTTTGTTTTTCTGAACGCATCAATCAATGTTCTGATCACATGTCGTATCGAGTACAGCGTTTGATTCTACTCTTCTTATGTTTCGAAAGTCTAAACATGCACAATAATGTTATCGCTGCACACGCTTGCCTTCGCGATGCAGGTTTAAACTTGTTCGATATAAAGCTATGCCTTGACATAAGAGGCGGAGGAGGAGGTAGAGAAGGAGGAGGGGGGGAGGAGGAGGAGGAGAATGATAAGACCTTAACAGCCTATGTATAGTCGCCATTGTTTTTAAAGATGATAGCTGTCAAAAGAATTTTTCAAATTATCCACCACCACATTTCAGCTAAAGAGGGCAGCAGGGTGCTCTGTTGATTAAGCACATAGAATTTCAAATTGCCCTCCACCACATGCATAACAGCAGCTGTTATCTTGCGCAGTAGCCTCTAAGCTAGCTTTCTTCATAAGAGTAGCCGCCATCTTGTGCGAGCACCCCTAGGCCGTCTCATAAGGAGCTATGTATAGTCACCATTGTGTGTCTGCCATCTTGCGTAAGCATCCCTAGGACGTCTCAAGGCATCTTGTTTCTCATAAGAGCAGCCACCATCTTGTAGAAATAGATAGCTGCGAATGCCAAAGGGCTTAAGTAGGAATCGAACCGTTGATCTCATCATTAGACTATGTTTTTTCTTGTTCCTGATACTACGAACCTACGTATTAGGCGGAAAAATTTTGTCCGTTTTGCTCTACGATGCATCGTTTTCGAGATATTTAATATTTTGCATTTAAGCCTCCAAATTTAATGAATCGAACCTGCACGGTACGTTATACTCTCTACCATAGCTAGACCTGATCATGTTACGAAGACTCGCTTCAATACAAGCTAAAACAGAGCAAATGCCAAAGGGCCTAAGTAGGAACCGAACCGTTGATCCCATCATTAGACTATGATTTTCTTGTTCCTCATACTGCGAACCTAGGTATTAGGCAGAAAAATTTTGTCCGTTTTGCTCTACGGTGCACCGTTTTCGATATATTTAACATTTTGCATTTAAGCCCTAAATTTAATGAATCGAACTATCACGACACGTTAGCCTCTAAGCTAAGAGTAGCAACTATCTTGCGCAAGCACCCTTAAAGCGTCTCATAAGGAGTTATGTATAGCTGCCATCTTGTGTCCGCCATCTTGCGCAAGCATCCTTAGGGCGTCTCAAGCCATCTTGTCCAAGGACCCTTAAGCCGTCCCATAAGATCAGCCGCTATCTTGCGCAAGCATCCCTAGGGTATCTCATAAGGAGCCATGTATAACTGTCATCTTGCGCAAGCATCCCAAGGGCGTCTCATAAGAACCTGTGTATAGCAGCCATCTTGCGTAAGCACCCTTAAGGAGTCATGTATAGCCACCATCTTATGCAATTAGCGTCGAGAGAGGGCTGCTGTAGAATTTTTCTTTTTAAATTATCCGCCACCACTTTTCAAAGGTATCTAGCTAAAGATGGCAGCACCGCGGATGACAGGTGAGGAATTTACATCTACTACGATAAAGAGGGCAGCACGGTGCTCTCTGTATTAAAGATGGCGGATGACAGCTGTCAAAAAAGCACATGGCTATGTTTACCAAACAAGAGCACGTGGAATTTGCCGCCATCACATAGAGGGCAGCACTATGCTCTGTTGATTAAAGATGGCGGATGGTAGCTGTCGAAAAAGCACGTGAGTTTGTTTCCAAACAAGAGCACGTGGAATTTTTCAATTTGCCGCCACCACATTTCAAAGGTATCTAGCTAAAGATGGCAGCACGGTGCTCTCTTGATTAAAGATGGCGGATGATAGCTAACAGAACTTTTCAAATTGTCCGCTACTACGTGCTTAAGTTAGTAGCCATAAAGAGGGCAGCACGGTGTTCTGTGGATTAAAGATGGCGGATGACAGGTGATGAAATTGCCCGCATGATAGTAGCACAGTGCTCTGTTGATTAAAGATGGCGGATGACAGCTGCACGTGGCTTTGTTTCCAAACAAGAGCACGTGGAATTTACCACCACCACATTTCAAACTAAAGAGGGCAGCACTGTGCTCAAAGATGGCAGATGACAGCTGTCAAAAAAGCACGTGAGTTTGTTTTCAAACAAGAGCATGTGGAATTTTTCAATTTGCCGCCACCACATAGAGGGCAGCACTGTTCTCTCTGGATTAAAGATGGCTGCTTGTCGAAAAGCATTTTTCAAATTATCCGCCACCACATTTCAAAGGTAAGTAGCTAAAGAGGGCAGCACTGTGCTCTATAGATTAAAGATGGCGGATGACAGCTATCAAAAAAGCACGTAGCTGTCAAAAAGCACGTGGATTTGTTTATCTCGAGCTAGTGAGGTTAAGTTGGTAGCACTAAGGTTTAGGCCCGTCAAGATGGCAGCACTGCCGATGACAGGTGACGAAAGAGGGCAGCACGGTGCTCTGTAGTTTAAAGATGGCGGATGACAGCTGTCAAAAAAGCACGTGGCTGTCAAAAAGCACGTGGCTTTGTTTATCTCGCGCTAGTTAGGTTAAGTTGGTACTACTGAGGTTTAGGCCCGTCAAGATGGCAGTACTGGGGTTAGCGATGCGTTGTTGTCGATGACAGCTGTCAAAAAGCACGTGGCTTTGTTTACAAATCTGTCGAAAAGCACGTGGCTGTCAAAAAAACACGTGGCTTTGTTTACCTCATGCTAGTTAGGTTAAGTTGGTACCACTAAGGTTTAGGCCCGTCAAGATGGTAGTACTGAGGTTTGCGATGCGTTGTTGTTGATGAGAGCTGTCAAAAAGCACGTGGCTTTGTTTACAAATCTGTCAAAAAGCACGTGGCTGTCAAAAAAACACGTGGCTTTCTTTACCTCATGCTAGTTAGGTTAAGTTGGTACCACTAAGGTTTAGGCCCGTCAAGATGGTAGTACTGAGGTTTGCGATGCGTTGTTGTTGATGAGAGCTGTCAAAAAGCACGTGGCTTTGTTTACAAATCTGTCAAAAAGCACGTGGCTGTCAAAAAGCACGTGGCTTTGTTTACCTCGCGCTAGTTAGGTTAAGTTGGCACTACTGAGGTTTAGGCCCGTCAAGATGGCAGTACTGAGGTTAGCGATGCGTTGTTGTCGATGACAGCTGTCAAAAAGCACGTGGCTTTGTTTACAAATTCAAATTTCCCGCGGGAGGTGGAGGAGACCTCTGGGAGGCCTCTGGCTGAGGTGGAGGTGGGGGAGGCCACTGGGAGGCCTCTGGCTGAGGTGGAGGTGGAGGTGGCCACTGGGAGCCTGAGGTGGAGGTGGCCGCCGAACCATCCAATTATACTACTGACGGAGTGACCCATTTCTTGATCCATTTCTTTTAGATGACGGAAGTTTTTTTTTTTTTTTGCTAGTTGCTTTACGTCGGGTTAGAATCCCCGTCAGGTAGTCGTAAAATTTAAGAAACGAGATTTCCACTTCCGGAGGTGTATATGGCCCTGAGGTTCACTCAGCCTATACCAAAAATGAGTACCAGGTTAATTCCTGGGGACAAAGGCGGCCGGGCGTAGACCTGACCACTCTACCCCATCACGTGCCGCGGTTACCAATGGTGGAAGCCTTTACCTTTCACTCCTCCTACGGAGGTGACTTTGTCTTTGTTATACTAAAGTTAGGATGGCAGATACACGAATGTCTATGGCTGGGGAATTTCCAAAACAGCCCTGCTTTGAGAGGATGTTAAACATGGATTGGACCTACTAAAGACCTCTTTATTGATTAAAACCAATTTAACAGTTAATGTTCCATTTCCTCCGTTATGACCATGAAGAAATGCTTCAAATATTTGTACGAATATCAATATACTCTACAAGAGAAAATAGCCCGATCAGTTCCTCGGTGGCTGGTGTGCGTTGTCTAAAATAAGAGAATCATGTTGTTTAAAATCTACAGGTCTGGACAAAACTGGGCGGTAGAATCCAAGAAGTGTATGATGCTAATACATTGCTTGCGTCACCCCCAATAAATCCAATTTGTGTGCAGGAAGCTCGTAAATTTCAGTCACGAATTTTATAGCCTGGCCTGGACGTCATTCAATATCTCTTTGCTGCTGGAAAATGAAGTGCGTCTCCTCGTAAAATAAACGTGACGCTTCTTGGATTTCAAATCTTATCCTCACCTGACGCCACCACCATCTGGCGGCCCTTCATTGCATTAATAAGGTATGTCCTAAGCCGCAGGCAAATAAGTATCTAGTGACCAGTTAGATCAAAACTGAAAGTCAGATGTTCATAGGCTTTTGCTGGGTAATTCAGGCCAGTGCCAGCAGTAGCTGCCACCGGTGCGTGGTTGAACATGACCACCAGCTGCTCCCTGTGGCTAAATACGTTAAAAGGTCTACGGTAGTAGAGTAATCTTCGGCCTACTATGGTCGTGTGACGAGATGTCGCGTGGATGTAGGGTAAGAGGTGCGCGCATGCGCCTATCTCAAATCTCAAGGCCTGACAATAAACACCTGTTTGTTACTCTTGTGATATGAGGTGATGTTCTGAAGCGTCAGAGCGGTAGAGGAATTGTGCTTTTTGTTACACATTTACTGTAATTATATGAACAGGTTAATAGTGTTTCAGAGAGTTCACACTGTCTGTTGTGACGAATGTTTGTAGCTTAGAATGTAGTCTTGCCGTAACTACAAAGTGCTGCTACTTCTCGTGAGACGCAGATAGTGCAAATGATCACGGCTGGTCCGTGGTCCGACAGCTCTGCACTCCCACTGACCAACCGAGCAGAGGAGGGCTGGCCACGGCTCTACTGTGGCTCTACTCCTCTGCATTCGGGAGACGGAGAGGAAGATCGGTACTGATCACGAAAAATCGAGGAAATGATACGAGATAGATGTAAATTGCGAACACTGATCGATAATCATCAATTTGCAGACGAAACCAACACCAGAACTACTAAAACCTGAGCAGAAGAACTCAGGAAAGAACTTAGTGAGAGGATGAAGGGATTCTGGGAGAAGAAGAAAGCTAAAACGTCAGCTAAATGAGTTCAACCACGCTCGTTAGTTGGGAATAAATGATAATGATAATAATAATAATAATAATAATAATAATAAAACTAGAGGTCACGTGCAGCTCCACAGCATTCTTTATAAATAGGTCAGATAACGTGTCTTCAGTGCCGGATTAAGGTGTTTGGAGGTCCTGGGATATTTAAAAATGAGGGGCCCCTTCTTCGTAACACCACGTAAGACTAGCATACTGAAGTCGTTATAGAACTACTTCCACTTAAATTGATGAATAGGGAAGTGTTGAAATAGACTACATTTTCTCTCTATTTTTCATGTGAATATTTCATAATGCCAAAACATATTTTACAATTGTCCAATCATCACTATGAAATGGACATACTTACGTTTTTTGGCACCCCTAGGTTATTTTCAATCCATTTTACAAGAACATTACTGTTGTAACTTACGGATGGTTCAATAATCAGAGGTGAACTGGAAGTTCTCTTCCTGATACAAAGATATAGTATAGCATGCGCATTCCACCGTGCTTCCCCTGTCCCATCCCGCTCACTTCCTAGACATCTTCCCCCCTTCCCCCTCTGCCGGTACTCGCAAGCTGCCAGATTTAAATTTTCGCCAACAATAACCTTTACAATAATTACAGTGCATAAGTAGCGAAGATTCGTGTCTCCGGACGGTAATTGATTCTAGCAGTGATGAAATACAAACGCGGACAGCTGATAAGAAGGAAGGAAGAGTGCGTGTTCGATATTTTGCGAGCGTAAATATTCATATACATGCACAGAGGTGGAGCAGCAGGCCTAGGTTCGACCAAGGGCCCGGGGCTGCAGCCGTTTAGACCCCCCCCCCTGCGTGTCTTCATATAAAATTGCTCCGTGCGCTGCCCGGATACTTTTGATCATTTATTTTTAAGATTTGTATCCGTTGTTAATGTGTGTGAAATTCTTTTTCTACAATTCTTTATTACGACTCTGATTGATAATTTGTTTTACAGTTTGCTTTATGTCGAACGGACACAGTCAGTCTTATGACGACGACGGGATAGGAAAGGTCTAGGAATGGTTAGAAAGCGGCCGTGGCCTTAATTGAGGTACAGCCCCAGCATCTGCCTGGTTTAAAAATAGGAAACCACAGAAAGCCACCTTCAGAACTACAGTCAGTGGGCCTCGAACGCATTATCTCCCGAATGTAAGCCGACACCTACGTAACCCAAACCGCACAGCCATTCACTCGGTTTTTACGAACTATTTTGTAGCTTTAGAGTTGATGTGTGTTTGAATTAAAGGTTTTGCTTTCCATTACTTTGTTTCCCGTCCTTGTGGCAACCCGGGTTGTCTGGGAAGTACCTGATCCTCTCTAATAATACAATTAAATGATAACTGTATAGATTTATACGTAACACTACAGATATGATGTACAAGATTCCAACTATCATTGGAACTGTCACCACTCAGCCTAGAGAACCCCAACACTGTGAATTCAATACCAATCTAGGTCATACTGGAGATTTTCCTTCACACCCCCTCATTACCCGCATACCAATTGAAAGCTGAACTTGAACTTAAACGGCATCCAGCGTGTGCTAATTAATCTCAGTGACCTCGAAAAGTATGGATTCGATACTAATATCGGTCGTTTTCAATGATTATCATATATCACTTCTGCCCAACCCCCAACCTAGGGGTGTCTTACCCCCACAGTATTTCGCTAGATAGTAAGTCTTATGAGTATCAAGTTTGTCAGCTGTGCTGGAACATACATACATACATACATCTTGTCGTTTGAGTCACCAGTCCGTAGACTAGTTTGATGCAGCCCTACATGCCACCCTATCCTGTGCTATCCTTTCCATTTCTACGTAACTATTGCAGCCTACATCTGCTCTAATCTGCCTATCATATTCATACCTTGGTCTACCCCTACCGTTCTTACCACCTACTCTTCCTTCAAAAACCAACTGAACAAGTCCTGGATGTATTAAAATGTGTCCTATCATTCTATTTCTCGTCAAATTTAGCCAAATCGATCTCCTCTCACCAATTCCATTCAGTATTTCCTCACTCGTGATTCGATCTATCCATCTCACCTTCAGCATTCTTCTGTAATACCACATTTCAAAAGCTTCTATTCTCTTTCTTTCTGAGCTAGTTATTGTCCATGTTTGGCATTCATACAATGCCACGCTCCACACGAAAGTCTTCAAAAACATATTTCTAATTCCTATGTCAATGTTTGAAGTGAGCAAATTTATTTTCTTAAGAAAGTTCATCCTTGCTTGTGCTAGTCTGGATTTTATGTCCTCCTTACTTCTGCCATCGTTAGTTATTTTACTACCCAAGTAACAATATTCATCTACTTCTTTTAAGACTTCATTTCCTAATTTAATACTTTCTGCATCTCCTGCCTTCGTTCGACTGCACTCCATTACTTTTGTGTTGGACTTACTTATTTTCATCTTGTACTCCTTACCCAAGTCTTCGTCCATACCATTCAGCATCTTCTCGAGATCTTCTGCAGTCTTAGATAAAATAACAATATCATCGGCAAATCTCAAGGTTTTGATTTCCTCTCCTTGGATTGTGATTCCCTTTCCAAATTCCTCTTTGATTTCCTTTACTGCCTGTTCTATGCAAGCATTGAAAAGGAGGGGGGACAAACTGCAGCCTTGCCTCACTCCTTTCTGGATTGTTGCTTCTTTTTCAAAGCCCTCTCAATTTTTATCACTGCAGACTGAGTTTTGTACAGATTGTAGATAATTCTTCGTTCTCGGTATCTGATTCCAGTTGCTTTCAGTATCTTAAATACGTACATACACACACACACACACACCAAGTATTTTACGATATCTTCAGCAAGTAAACTGGATCACACAATTTACATGGATCAAGGCTCATATTGGCAATGGCGGAAACGAACTTGCAAAACGTTTGGACAAATGAGCTGCAAACAACCTGGACTTAGAAATGGTTTACAATCGAACAATTACTATCTGTACAATCAAACAACACCTGAGGGAGGAAACCATTCGATTGTGGGAGAGCGACCAGAAAAATACTACAAACGGAAGCATGACAAAATCATAATTTCCTAACGTACGGAGTAGATGGAAAATTAAACTAAACCTAAACCTTAATACGGCAGCTATGACAACAAGCCACAGGAAATTTGGTGAATAAATACTTCCTTTGGTGTGTCTGTGTGTATGTGTGTATGCGGTTAAACTATTCATCCTTTGGGAGTGTAAGTTACTAACTCCGAGAGAGATGAACTTTGTAGAAGTTTTATAAACTCAGAGGGCCACTGGCCGGTGGAGAAATACGAACCCGTGGACAAACACCTAAAGAACTTCTCTAAATTTTTAAACAAGGTCCCCGCTACTATCCGCCTGTGGAACTCCCTGCTGGCTGAAATTAGAGACATTCCTACAATTTGTTTTACGTCGCACCGTCACAGAAAGGTCTTATGGTGACGATGAGACAGGAAAGGCCTAGGAGTGGAAAGGGAGTGGCCGTGGCCTTAATTAAGGTACAGCCCCAGCATTTGTCTGGTGTGAAAATGGGGAATCATCGAAAACCATCGTCAGGGCTGCCGAGAGTGGGGCTCGAACCCACTATCTCCCAGATGCAAACTCACAGCTGCGCGCCCCTAACCGCACAGCCAACTCACCCGGTGAGACATTCCTAGTACTCAGCTGTTCAAAAGAAGGTGTTTTAAACATTACCTACATATAAGAGCATAACTATAGTACATATCTCTACTAATATTATAAAAAGGAAAAATTTGTATATATATTTTTTGTAAGGAATAGACTCAAAAACTAATGAACCTATTTGAAAGCTACATTGCCAGTGAGTAACATGGGCTGTATTTTATTTTCAAAACAATTCGAGGGAGGGGGGGGGGAACGGGAAGAGATATAAAAATATAAAAAGAAATAGGCTAATATAGACGAAATCAAATTTGTCATACAAGGACGAGACAAAGCTCATTTTAAGCCCCTTGACGCAAAGATCAAAACTCGGTGTGCCCTACGGGCCCTAAAACCGACCGTTATGGAGAAATTGGAACCACAGTACCCCTGCTCTAGGAACCGGATAAAGACACGAACGGCCGTAACTATGGCAACGTCAGCTCCAGGAATCTACAGCAGCGAGATCATGCATGTACGTTTGGCATAGCTGCCAGCCAAAGCTGATACACATATGACTATCTGGAAAACATAAATTGTTGTGTAAGACGCTCATATCACTACCTCGGGCGGGTATGGAAAAGGAGTGAAGTATAAAAATATAAAGGTATAAAAATGAAATTAGACGTGATGGGGGGGGGGCTTCAAATTTTGGGCTCAGCATGAGAACGCAGTCGTATAATTTATCCAAGGCGACAACCTATACGTTCCGTGAGCTTAAAAGAATTCGTGGATTTCCTCATTTTTATCCCCCGTCTCCCATATCAAGATGGCGGCACTATCTGCCAGACGAGCTAGAAAATTGAAATTTGGCGAAATTATAGTTTTTCGAATGTAACCGACGGAAAAATTCCAAGATGTTCAAATTTTTCACTTTTTTACCCCCAAAAATATCGAAATATGGAGGCAGTTTTAATGATTGCATACATTCCTTTTGAGCTATTTGTTGGCTAAACGGTAAGTCGTATCACAAAACGGAGGCACAATCTCGCTTCAATTTCGAGTGATCTACAACTTTGGTCCTATGATATTTTGTCGTATCCCTCTCCCTTATACTTTAGATTTGGCTGTATTTCTGGATTCATCCCAAATTTGGTGATTTTTACACGAATATTTCATTGTTTTAGAGACTTATAGGAAGGATACAGTCATCAAGTTTGGTACGCACATTGGCACGATTGAAGGCCATATGTGGACCAATTTCATGATTCTAGCTTATAGATAAGTATGCAAAACATAATGTAAAACGTTAAAAATGTACCCAAATTTCTCCCTATTCAAATTTTCGAGCTCAATTATCCCAAAAATATCGGAGATGTAAAAAAAGAAAACCGTTTTAGAACCAGATATGTAGAAGGATGAAGGGGGCGTCAGATGGTGCAAACTGTTTGTTAATATGATGTACCGTTTAGGAGTAGTGAATCTCGAAGTGGGGGTCTGCACTTTAATAAATTTAATAAAATCTCATTTACCGCGTGTAGAGTAATTTATGTAGAAAACAGTAGAGAAGCACGGGCACATATGGTAGTCTAAGATAACGTACTTTTTTCAAGTAAATATTAACCGTAGGAACTATACGATAAGCTTTACTATTTAGTCTGTAAATTACACAATTTTAGTATGTTGTAGAATTTAAAATAAATTAAACAGTGTATTAGTCCGGCCCTACATTGTAGGGGTCAACGCGACCGCCTGTCGCCCGGCGGCCCCGGTTTCGATTCCCGGCCGGGTCCCGGTTTTTTAATTCTAAATGATTAATATCCCTTGCGTGGGGACTGGGTGTTTGTGTCGTCCTCAATGTTCCTTTCCTCACATTCAACACTTTACACTTCCGCCATTTCCAAATACACGCAGGTTCACGACAAATGGTGCAAAGTAGGGGCAAAAGATCTTCGTAGGTCGACGCCCCGAATGAATAGCACTAAAAACAGTGTATTACGGTTGGGCATAATACCAGGCTCTATAGCCTGAGCCACGCCATAGAAAACAAGACGATAATAAATAAAAACATTTATAAATAAAATAAATTTAGACATCTTACAACGAGATAGCAGTCAAGTTTAACCTTGGCAAAAGACATACGCAAAGAATTGTACATAGGATATTAATTAGTACTGTCCTTATTTCTGTACAAGCATGTAGTATTACTTTCTGTAGTGGAGCATGCTGTCAATAAATAATTTAAAAAATACATAAATACAAGATATACGTACTATAAATACATAATCTCGGTCATTTTGGACTTTTTTTTTCATCCCTGCTCATCGTTCATGCCCATGCTGGCTGAACTTTGACTTAAATATCGTCTGGAGAGTCACTATTCAACTCAGTGGCCCAGAACGTTGTGGATTCAACACCAATAAAGGACGTTTTCGATTATTTTTACATGTCACTCCCTCCCCACTGCACCCCTAGGCGTGCTAGACATGTCTTATCCTCACAGTATTTCCCTCGAGATAGTCTTAAGTCGCATGTACCAAGTTTGGTTGAAATTGCAGGTTTGCTTATAGTCGCCATCAATTTTAATAATTTAGCTTCGCGCATATCTTTACGTAAAGATATTGCTCCTTACCTGTATGCAACCCGCTAAGTACAGACTGTATTGCGGACTAGTGTAAGCCTTCGCCTACAATTGAGGACCGTTTTTTCAAAACTCGCTCCTTGCAAAATCATAATTTTTCAGGAGAGACAAAAAACTGGTTAGACAAGAGAGTAAAAAGGATAATTTGACAAAGTACATCTTAAACAGTTTATTTGTTAGTCACAATCTGGTATAAGCATAGCCAAAAGCACAAATTTGAATAGTTTTTACAAAAAAGGTAGGGGAAAATGTTCGTTTTTTTTAAAACTCGCTCGTTGCATAATCCTATTGAGTAAAAATTTCCTCTACAGCATATATAAAACAAATTTAAAAACATAAAATATCAGAATTCACACACGGACATTATCACAATACTATAAATGACGAATGGTAGTGGTAATAGTATATATGATACCAGTGTTTCAAAATTTAACAGACATAAAATTAATGAATGTCTGTCTTTATTGACTAGACCTCTTTACTTCTCAACCAGTTTCCCCAACTTCTGTATCCCCCATCATATCACTTACATTCAGCTTGTTCTTGGTATGTTTTCCCTTAAGAACCGCTCCATAGAACTCCTTAGCTTCCCCAGGTATTTGTATGAATTTCATTAATTTTGCCATATCTTGGCTCTTTTCCTTACTAACGTGATTTACTATTTCCATTTTTGGAGCCAAGTACATTTCTTTGAAGAAAATCTTTCCTTTATTGAGTATTTCTACAATGGTTAATTCACCACTGTATGTGTATCGAACAGCGACTTGTACCTTGAAGTTTTCATGTTTCCTGTATTGAATGATGCGGGTTTTCGTGATGTTGAAAGGTAGTTTACCTTTCAAAATCTTTCTTGATTTTGCCTTCAGATCATAAATGTTCCAATCTTTTTGTAGTATTCTCATTTGTCCGTGACCACTGAGTAGGCTATGATACTTCATAGGCGATACAATCTCTTCTTTCTCTCTGTATTTTTTCTCTACGTTCCCGAACACTAGATCTGGCGGTAAAGAGGTATGACCTCGAATGGGAAAATAATGTTCAACTGATGTGAAAACTTTAGACTTTTCGAGGAAACGTGCCACAGATGCTAATAAAATACTATTCTTATTTTGGGATACACAAGAGTCTGAAAATAGCCTGAGTTTTTTATATCTAGTCCATTCCTTGAGAAGATTATTTTCTAAGTGCTCAAGATAGTCTTTTACACCCGAAGCTATTTCATTCACTCCACGACCCCCTTCTGTCTCCAACCACGTATAAAAGAAAACTTTACTGTTGTCCAGTCGTTTTTCATTTGTTATGACACAAAGATTATATAACCATGCTTGTCTCAGTAAAATGCTTCCCCTATAGATACTTTAGGATGGGTTGATTTTGTTGCATGTCAAATATAACATCAAAATGACTATCATCCTTTTCTTTAAGTATGGCAAAAATGTATTAGCTCGTGCTTTGTGTAATTTATAATCAATTCGAGCCTTGTTCCTTACAATGTCATTTTTCGTATCTTTAATTATCAATAAAAGTTCTTTACACGTCGAACATGTATCTGAGTGTGGATTCCAAAAACCTAAATTGAATTTCGTATAGAAAATTTGCTTGTACTTTGAGATTTAACATTTTGATTTCGCTTCTAAATCTCTTTCTTTGCAGAACTGAATGAACATTTTATTGATATTAAGGTCCGGAGGCAAATACGCTCGTGTACATTTATTGCGATTATAGTGGCTTTGCCTACACTTATATTTCAATATGTGATGAATAACTGCGTCCGTAGTTTCCTTACATGTCAGCAAAATATCCAGCAGTCTAGCGACGTTCGCTGTAATGAGCGAGTTTTGGTATACCACATATCGTAGTAATGAGCGAGTTTTGGGAAAACGGCCCATATTTAGCGGCTTGTTGTGATGACAATAAACAACTTTTGCTAAAACCAGTTTAAGGACATGAAAGCCAAGTGACCTAACATTCGCGTCCCGTATATAACTCAATTCACCCCATTTTTGCAATGAGCGAGTTTTGAAAAAACGGTTCTCAATTATTGGTGGTGGTGGTGGTGGTGGTGGTGGTGGTTATTGTTTAAAGAGGATGTTAAACTAGGCAACCACCCTCTATATAACACTAATCAGAGAAAAAATGGAAGGGGTCCGACACTTCGAAAAATGAAAGTATCGGCCAAAGTAAGACAAGAGCCACGAAGGGCGTGAAAATGAAAGATTCCCTAGGCCTCCATACGTAATACCGTTGGGGTCGGAAAATATCAAGAGTTGTGCAAGGGAGGTCCGATAGGATAGATGAAAGTGAGGAGCATGGCACAAGTAAGTGGAAGCAATGCCAGGACTCGGCTAAGGGCCCTGTGGTCGACAACCCACGCTCCAAAGTACAGAGCCCGTGGGGCCCCTTTTAGTCGCATCTTACGACAGGCAGGGGATACCGTGGGTGTTATTCTACCGCCCCCACCCACAGGGGGACACAATTATTGGAAGGATAATTTAATGACGAGATTTTAGAATTACTCAAAGTTGACGGAGATGTATCAATGCCTGATGATTCATTGGCAGGTAAAATAAAATGAGAATGAAACAAGTCGGTCCAGTAGAAGAGACGGACGGTTTAGTAAACTCGTTTATATGTAGATAATACGATACATTTTACACGGATGACTTTTCAAATTGATATTTCAATTGTTTTAATCAATCAATATTGATCTGCATTTACGGCAGTCACCGAGATGGCAGATTCCCAAACTTTTCTTAAATTATTGCAAAGAATTTGTAAATTCACTGAATGTCTCCCTTGCTAAGTTATTCTAATCCCTAACTCTCCTGCCTACAAACGAAAATTTGCTGCAATTTGTCCTCTTGAATTCCAACTTTATCTTCATATTGTGATATTTCCTATAATTAAAAACTCCATTCAAGCTTATTCTTCCACTAATGTCATTCCACGCCATCTCTGCACTGTCAGCTCGGAACATACCACTTAGTCGAGCAGCTCGTCTCCTCCCTCCCAAGTCTTAACAGTCCTAATTTTGCAACATTTCCCTAACGCTACTCTTTTGTTGGAAATCACCCGGAACAAATCGAGCTGCTTTTCTTTAGATTTTTTCAGTTCTCGAATCAAGTAATCCTAGTGACGGTCCCTAAGAGACCTCCGTAAAAACATTAAAATAACAAATATTTCAGAATGTATAATATACAACCAGAAAGGACTGATGGACAAGCTTGAAATCCAGAAGAGAAAAGTATTGGGGAAGATATTATGACCAGTAAAGGAAGGGAACGAACACGTAAGGTAACAAATACTGTGAACGTGGCCAGGAAGACACGCCTAGCATTTTTTTTTTTGCTAGGGGCTTTACGTCGCACCGACATAGATAGGTCTTATGGCGACGATGGGGTAGGAAAGGCCTAGGAGTTGGAAGGAATCGGCCGTGGCCTTAATTAAGGTACAGCCCCAGCATTTGCCTGGTCTGAAAGTGGGAAACCACGGAAAACTATCTTCAGGGCTGCCGATAGTGGGATTCGAACCTACTATCTCCCGGATGCAAGCTCACAGCGCGCGCCTCTACGCCCGGTGCCTAGCACGTCTGCAAGATGCACCAACCAGCATTTTGTTTACTAGCAAAACAGGAAGACCAAGTCACCATGGAAGATAGACCGGACATCTGTCAGGAGGATGCTAGTTCCAGAACACGCACCAAGAAGGAAGATAGATACCCTCTGGACAAACAGCGCCAGAGGATGCGAATGTGAAGACCCACTCCAAACGTATTAGTTGAATTTCGTGGTCCCTAGTCGGCCTGTAAGGAACAACAAGAAGAAATGCAGCTATTTATAATAATTAGAACAAGCGCCTCATCTACACCACTGATTATAGCTATCAGGAACGTTCTGTGGTCAGATGTCCTTGTTGTTAGAGTAATCTACCGATATGTGGGACAACACATGACTTAGACCTGTACTGTTAGAAGTAGCTTACTTTCATTTTAAATGAAGTTGTTTCTGGCACGAGAAGGAAACAGGGGAAGATGAGACGTTGTTGGCAGTTAACGAGCTGAATACTGTAGTTCCTGTTGTTTGTGTCCGTCTGCTCGAGGACTCCCCTGGGACTAACTTAACGATCCAGCTCTCGGAGCGCTTTCTCTTCAGCTCCAGTATCGGTGTATCTTCCCTCGACTCAGTCAACTACGTACATTTTTACTTACAATAAAACCTTCCCAATTAAATCCCCATCCGCTAAGATATTGAGATGAGCCTCGCTGGACATAAATTACAACTTATTCATTCGTTCCATTCAAAATTTCAGCTGTGTATGACGAATAGATTTGAAGCACGAAGAGAAAGAACAACTTGACCAGAGCAAGTTGAATATCTGTGGTCCAGAAAACGCAATTATTTTGATAATAATAAATATCAACGTTATCAGTCACCACTGTTGTGCATTTAGGGCAGCCACTCAGGTGGCAGATTCCCTATCAATTGATTGCCTAGTCTTTTCTTAAATAATTTCAAAGAAGTTGGAAATTTACCGGACACCAAAAGCAGGACCCGAAGAGCGACCGCTCCTCAACCCGACGACCTGCAAATTATGAGGTGTCGTGTGGACAGCACGACGAATCCTCTCGGCCATTATTTTTGGCTCCTCGTTGTGATTACGTAGGCTGAGTGGATCTTGAACAAGTCCTCAAATCCAGGTAAAAATTCGTGACTTGGCCGGGAACCGAACTCGGCGCCTCCGTGTAAGACGCAGGCACTCTACCACGCGGCTGGCTTATCTAGCACCCTCTTGGAAAATTATTCCAATCCGTAACCTCTCTTGCTATAAACGAATATTTGCCCCAATTTCTCCTCTTGAATTTTAACTTTATCTTACTTGTGAAAACACCACTCAAAGGTACAAATTTAATTCCACGCCATCTCTCCACTGACAGCTCGGAACATACCGCTTAGTCGAGCAGCTCGTCAGCTTTCTCTCACGTTTTCCCAGCCTAGACTTTGCAACATTTTCGTAACGATACTCTTTTATCGGAAACCACCCAGAACAAATCGAGCTGCTTTTCTTCGCATTTTCCAGTTCCCTAATGAAGTACTCCCCATACACTAGAATCATACTGTAGTTGAGGTTTCACCAGAGACTTATACTCCATCTCCTTTACATTAGCCATGATATGAGTCTTCTGATGCGATATTTGGACGCCTGTCTTTGATGCTATCTCATGTAACTTCTCTATGGCATACATGGTTTCTTCACTAGTCTTGGTAAAGATAGCTAGATCATCAGCAAAAGCTAGGCACTTCACGTTAATTCTTTGCCCCCGAGTACCAACGTTTATACCTTCGATTTCTTTTACCCATTTCCTGATGACTTTGTCTAACACGTTAAAAAGGATCGAACTCCTGTCTGCACTTCAAAAGGCTCTCATAGTTCACCTAGAAACTTCACTTGAGATGTTGTGTCTGTGAGAGACTAGCGGATTAATTCTGTGGTCATCTTGTTCACAGTGAGCTCTCCTAGGATGTCCACAACAGTTTGTCTGTCGATAGAGTCATACGCCTTCTTACAGTCCACAAATGTGATGGCACTGCGGCGTGTCATTAATATCGTCTTCAGACTTCAAATTTAGTCAGAACACGATCTACCTTTTCTGAAACCTGCTTGATATTCACCAATCAAGTGATCTGTTTGTTGTTCTACCCTGTTTAACAGCGCGTTAGATGGAACCTTGTATATAACTGGTTAAAGGGATATGCCTCTGTAGTTGTTGGGGTCCACTCGATTGCCTTTCTTATGTAACGGATGGATAATGGCATTCTTCCAGTTCTTCGGAATCATCATGAAATCCCATATTTCTGTTAAGAGTGTGTGAATTCTTCTTATGAGGTCATCTCCTCCTATTTTCAACATCTATGCAGTTATGCCATCGTTCCCATGGGCTTTATTACTTTTGAGTGATTGGATTATCTCTTTTATTTCTTGAGTTACTGGGGACTGTGAGTGTAGGTTTGGTGGAGGTTTTTCAAACTGTAGTTTTTCAATTGGTGGATTGCAGTTCAGTAGTTTTTGGAAAAAGTCAGCTGTTCCCTTTACTGTTTGTCTCTAGTGATCCGTTAGGTCGACGAAAACTTAGTGTTGGTGGTTTTTATCCTGATAAGTCCTCACGAAATGTCTTGTAGAAACTCCGAGTGGTTTTTTTCTGGAAATCGTGTTCTATCTCTGCAAGTCTGTTTTTCTCGTATGCACGTTTTTCGCGGCGGATTGTTTTTGAGGTCAATTTTCGAATCTTAAGGAAATTCTGCCATCTGTCAACTGTTCGGTGTCCATTCCATTGATTCCGTGCTTTGATTCTGTCATTGATAGTTTCATCACAGTTTGTGTTCCACCATCTGTGTTTACGTTTTCTGGGTGGCTGTCCGAATTTCATTGCTGATGACTGTAATGTGTCACCACACCTTAGGATCTTGACCGTGTATGTCACGTACGAAAACGTCAGCGTTCTCCCTCAGGCAGTCCGGATTCACTCTTGAAATTGATTGTCTTTAGGTCTGGATCTGTTTGGTTGGAACCTAATCTTGATTTGCGTAAGGTAGTGATCCGAATTGACAACTCCTTTCTGTACTTTAACATTCTCACCCTTAAGCATATTCTTTACGGAAATAGCACATGATCAAAATGGAATTCCCCTAGTAATGGGTTAAATGATCTCCAAGTTTTCTTTTTATGTAAAGGTCTCATAAAGTGCGTGGATTGAGTCTCAGCATGAATGATGTACAAACGCTTATTAGACGTTCTCCAATCTTATTAATCCGTCGATGTGCAGGATGAAGTCCTACGATTGACCTGTATTTCTTCTCTCTGCCAACCTGTGCATTGAAATCCCCTAATAAGATTTTAACGTGATGTTAGGGATCTTGCTAGTAGTTTCTTCAAACAAATCCCAAAAGTCTTCTACTTTCTGAGGATTTTTATTATTGTCTATGTTAGTGGGGACATGGGTATTTATCAAGGCAAATGCTTTGTTGCTTGATTTCACTGTAAGCACTGAGATTCTTTCACTTGGTGATGTAAAGTCCATGACTGAATCTAAGATGGTTTTCCTTACTGCAAGGGCCGTCCCAAGTATTGATAAATTCCCTTTTAAATTTATGGCTGGTTTACTCTTAAATATCCTGAAGTTTTCAGGGTCAAAGTGGTTCTCATTTTGGAATCTGGTTTCTTGGATCGCAAGGATTTGAATATCAAATTTTATCCAGGGCGTCAGTCAGTTGTTTATGCTTTACAGTTGTCAGCAGTGAATGATGTTTATAGTACCAAGGAAGTTCCTTCTTTTGGGTCGAAGAGATTTTAAGAAGCTCCGATCCTTCTCTGAAGCATGATGTTCTCGATTCCCCAGAATCCGACGATCAGGAGAAACCGGACCTGCGTCCAAGGCCTGGGGTAGTTGCATTGGTAGCGTGTGTTCCATCATGCTAGGGTTACAAGTGATCTTTTAGGAAAGATCATGAAAATACAACTCAATTGTTGAGATCGAGAGGTGCCTCGAGATGTTTGTGACTGTGGGTAGGCATTTCCTCCTAACCCAAAAGCTTATGGTTTTCCCGCCAATACTCGGGTGGCTGATTGTAATGGTTTCCCACTGGGCGATGGGGTCGCCACAACCCTGCGCCGTAACTGCTGCATATATTATTATTATTATTATTATTATTATTATTATTATTATTATTATTATTGTAGTTGAAGACACTATTATCTCTTTCACACAATAATTATGTCAACAGGATACTTCAAACGAATCTTAGTCAGGACATGTTACAATGTACAACCAGATATTGCTAAACATTTGGAACAGTAAAACTCTGCCTTTTGTCGGTAAACATATTTTTAACTTTCCACTTCACATGAGGTATGTAAGAGCAGCTAGCACTGCTGGGGTGAAACCTGTGCTTCGAGAACAGCAGCAATGGCCAAAGCATCCTTCCAGCCAACATTCCTCTGCATTATACTGTGAAACTTGGCACTGATCTCATCTAATATCGCTCCATTAATGGTCGCCTCCACCTCCTGAAAAATCCCTACAGCCTTCGCAAGAGGTAATTCACTCTCTTCCAGCTGCTTTATTTTGGAAGGTAGCTGTTCACACTTGGAAGAAATGTACGCGAGACAGCTGAAATTGTGAGGTTGGACAGTGCAGTGTGCAGATTCAAGGTCAGCTCGCTCCAAGCAGAATCAGAGGACAGAAAGAAGGTCGTTGTCCTTTAATCACATTTAAGTGCCTATCTTTGGTAGCTTTCAGCAACTATCTGGTAAAGAAAACTAACAAAGTAAAGTTGGTAGGATAAATACAAACTTATTATTTGTCGTTTCAGGCACTTAACATGCAAACATCTTCAAAATGGGCTTTTATTGGCACTATAAAACCCATATATTTCCTTGAAAATTCAACCGAAACAGATTGTAGACTCATGAGCCTTGAGATGAGGATAAAAATAGGCATTCATGACAAAATTCTTGCCATATTTATTACACACCAGAATCAATGCCTAACTTTCACCAAAATACAATTTGACAAAATCAGAAACTCGCATTAAATTATCAGCTAACCAATCCACAAGGTATTCTCCCAGGTAACATTGCGAAGTGAGACAAAACAGAGACAGCATGCTACTCGAACATCTTTCCACTTCTTTAAAACTTAAGCATTCTCATTAGGGCTCGAAAGTTGAAGTCCTATAAATTGCCTAAAAAACATAAAAATATCCCGAAGAAACCAAAAAATGGTAAAGAGGCCGTAAAAATTCGGTCCGAATTAATTGATAATTTCAGTTTTAATTAAATATTTAATGAAGGAATATAATATTTTAAAATTTAAAATTCTGGTGGTATGGAACATACAGTGCAGGAATATGAGTGAAATCTTTCAGACATTAGATATTTTTAGACTAACACTGATGCGGGAATTCCGTGGCTCACGGAGGGTTAGGAAGCACCTGGGTTACTGAGGGAAACTTTTAATATGACAAATTTGGAAATTTTATTTCTTTCCTTTATACTGGTTTAAAAGTGATAGATAGAAAGTCCGAATGAATAACCAACAAATATAACCGGTATTTAATGAGCTCGTTACCACTAACATTATTAGAGACTAAGAAGTCCGAAAATCAGGCGCAAGACTTGAGAGAATAATAAATAGTTAATTTATATAGAAAAGAGGATTATTGCTCTTGATATTTACCAAATATTTTGTAAGAGCAGGATTTTCTCCAGTAAGTTACACTACTCAGGAGTCTGAGCTTCTCCGAGGCATCAGATTCTTACAGCGCTATAAAAATTCCACCTCACATTAAAGTGTCCATGCACCGTTCCCCAGTGTGGGTTTATCCATCGCACACTAGTCACTGATCCCAAAGGGATCTAACACAGGGAAAAATGTTACACTTTGAAATGAATGTTAATAAAGGGTACAGATCTCTGCACATGGTTATGAGGGTATTTAGGGGTTGTAGTAAGGATGTAAAGGAGAGGCATACAAGTCTCTGGTAAGACCCGAACTAGAGTATGGTTCTAGTGTATGGGACCCTCACCAGGATTACTTGATTAGAGAACTGGAATATGCGAAGAAAAGCAGCACAATTTGTTCTGGGTGAGGAGTAGGGTTACGAAAATGCTGCAAAGTTTGTGCTGGGAAGACTGGAGAGAAAGCAGACGAGCCGCTCGACTAAATGGTATGTTCCGAGCTTGGCGACTGCTCTAAATGCGGGTCAGTAGTGATTGATTGATTGATTGATTGATTGATTGATTGATTGATTGATTGATTGATTGATTGATTGATTGATTGATTGATTGATTGATTGATTGATTGATTGATTGATTGATTCTTACAGAGCTATAAAAATTGATTGATTGATTTGATTGATTGATTGATTGATTGATTGATTGATTGATTGATTGATTGATTGATTGATTGATTCATTGATTGATTGATTGATTGATTGATTGATTGATTGATTGATTGATTGATTGATTGATTGATTGATTGATTGATTGATTGATTGATTGATTGATTGATTGATTGACTTCAAGATGGTGGCTCATTTGATGTGCAACTATTAATGCATATATAATTTGTAAATGAAACAGTGTATACAATTGACAGCAGCCCGTGTGTGCATTTTTGTGACCTTGTCAAGGTCAGAGCCAGAAATAATTGACTAGGCAATAGGGTTAAGTTGGGGAGCACATTCAGCAACTGTACGAACTATGCCTTGGCACTTCCTTACTCTACAGCCGAGTGACTCTGTCTATTCCAAGAAAGTAGATATTACTTTGAACACTACCAGCAGAGCAGTATTTAGGCATCGACCTACTGGGCCCGGGACCAGGGCGGCATATTTATGGGGTGGCAAAGTGAAAAGGTCTAATAGGTTGAAAGCGAGATTTTAGAATGCGCACACTGACAAACGGAATTGTCTTTCCGCTTATGTGAAAGCTGTCGGTAATAATACAACCTGTGTCTGGAAAGTTCGGTGAATGGCCTCATGAAATAAAGACAACGTAAGTTACACACAAAACTCCTTTACTGGCTTCAAAGTAATCTCCGTTAGCTACAACACACTTTTGACAGCGACTGTAAAGCTGCTGGAAGCTGGCGGCAAACGCTTCTTTTGGAATGTCCCGCAGATCCCTTGTCACGCGTTGTTGGACACCTGCTACACTGTCGAACCGGTGGCCTTTCAGGGCTAATTTAAGACGGGGAACAAAAAAAATCTGCCGGCGCCAAATCCCGAGAATATGGAGGAAATAAGGAGGCCATTGACTATCTGTTGGTCTCCGGATCATATTGGTAGCACCACGACTCGTCTCCTGTAATGATGGTTTTCAACACCTCCGGATTTTGGTCACAAACTTCAATGAAATCTCCCGTCGTTTCCATCCGAGTTTGCTTCTGCTCGTCTGTCAGCTTGTGCGGTACTAACCGTGCACAAATCTTCCGCTTTTTCAAATGTTCGTGAACAATGGTCCTTACACTGCCCTTGCCTACACCCACTTCATCTGCTACCTTTCGTAAGGACAGTCGCCGATCATTCGCAAGCATCTGTCCCACTCGTTCGATGTTGTCTGGAGATGTGCTTGTGGTTGGTCGACCCGAACGTGCCTCGTCCTCAACACCTTCCATCTCGAAAGCGTTTAAACTCACGGCTTGAGCGTGGTAAACTTGCACTAACATTGCGTGTGTTTCCGTTGCCGTTTTGCCCAGGTGGAAGCTAAACTTCATGTTAACGCGTTGCTCCGTTTTGCACTCCATTGTGCAATGACACGAGTCATACTGACTCCGGGCGATGTGTTGCAGCGTTCAACTTCGTATAACTGTGTTGAGTTCACCGATAGGGGGCACTTGGTATCATGTCTCGTAATGCGTATGCGCGAGTGCATGGTCCGAACTAGCACGGTGTACAAACTAGGAGACCACCGAACTTTTCAGACACCGGTTGTATTATAAATACCACCACAACGGTGAAACACAGCCCCTTCCCTTCTGCGTACGGGTACTTCGTGCTGCAACTTAGTCAAGCGGGCGGCGGATCAAAGCCACCTAGAGACAATCGCGTGGTATTGAGTGAAACGAGAAGGTCGCTAATTTCCGATTACGGAGAAGTCCGTGAAAGCCATTTTCATTAAGATTTTGAGAGTTTTTCGTTTTTCGTGTTACGTATACAACGTGGATGGTCGAAAACAGTTACGGTAAGTGGCTGAAATGATCGCAGATTATCAGAGGAGAAGAAAAGGAAAAGTGAATTGTTCTGTTAAACACCAAAATTAGACTTATTTCTCCACCGGAACCAAAATAAAATATAACTCAAACAACTTCCTCTCATATAATGACGAAACTGGAAAAGGATGGTACCGGCAGAGAAAACGTTGGAGATTGTCCATCAGTTGCGTTTCCATTGGTGCACTGTTGGAATTGTACGTGAAAATCATGAATACGATCCAGTACCAAGAGAAAGTATTTTTAAATCAAACGATTACCCTCATTATTGGTTTATTAATAGTAATTGAATCGCTTAGTTTTAAAACCTCGTAAGTCAAGAATTGTAAATTTGTGGGAAAGTAAGTAAAACTGATTAATTCATTACCGGTAAGTAGTTAACTTTTATAGTTTCTGAATTTTAAATTTTGATCCATCATGCCATGGAGGCCTGTAATTTGCTTGTAAAAATATTACGATTGCTGCAGGAATGGTTTAATTGTTCATGACTTAAGTGACTTCAAAAACTAATGAAGAATTGTTTTATTATAACATGCCACATGTTTCTTACAATAATATGCTGGATTAAAATATTCAACTGGAAAACAATTTCCATGTCAATAAGTAAAAACATCGCTAGAAACTTTTTTTATGAAAGCATAAACCATAGGGAAATGAACAACATTTTAAAACCAATCTTTCTGTCGGTGATATCCCTGTCGTACACAGTGTTCCAGAATCTTTCAACTTCCCCTTCATTCGTACGTATCCTTCCAATTTTTTAAAATCCTGCATTTTTGTATATTAATTGAAAGATTCTGTTTGCACGCTCTTCCGTCTGGCATCGTATTGACACTGAGTCTACTGTTACGAAGCCTGAGGTTTTATCCTATGAGACTATCGACGTACTCGGTAGTATTAACTATACAAAAGTGGTTATACTGTGACACCTGAAAGTTTACTTTCTTATCTCAAGGCACTCCCTTCCCATGGGATGTAATGGACAGGAGAGACTTCTTAAAACTCGGCGTCTCCAGGAGTTATAGCCAACAATAGTTACGTTCAGAAACCCCGCAAATCAATGATTCAGAGTGTTTCAAAACCATATCGAAAGTTCCCAGTGTCCTCACATCTATTAATCAGAATTACGGGATTTCTGCATAGAATGATGCACCTTTCTTGTAGTTTTCATTTTATTTCATAACGTGACAGTGATGAAATGAAAAACTTACGGGGTTTTAAAAATAACGGATTCAACTGCAGTTTCATCTTATCAAGTTTCAGGACTGGGGGTGCAAATTTAATTGGGCCCTCAGGCGTTGCACTATTTAAATACGACCCTCGATACGAGCCTTGCAAGTTCTAGCTGCCTCAAACCAGCAAATGTCGAAAAGCTATACCACATGTGCCATAGCTCCAGCTTCAATCCGACGGCAAGTAGCAGCTGAAGCTGTGAAACTCAAACAAGAGGTGGACAACCGTCTGTTTGATCATGAAATAGTACAACACGTCTCAGATCACGGGAGAGTTTCATTAATATCACCAAGCTACCACCAAGAGTTCATAATAATCAATAATGGCAGCAATAGTCAACACTAGCCGAATGAAATTGGCCGACAGAAGGAACTCCAGCACGTACTTCGCAACCTTGGCCGTCTAGAAGACCTTCAACTGGATAAGAAGTGGAATATCATGAACCAAGTCTACTCACAAAATATGGGTTTATACGGAGAATGCTGGTTACGACTGTGGTGTAATTCAAGATCTAGGGCATCTGTCTAAACTTCCCTGTGAAAACCCATCTTGTAAACTTCATTATTGTATTGTATTGTATTTATTCTTAAACATAACAGGCGTTCAGCCCCAAATACAAGTTCACAATAAAAAACAATTTACAAAAGGAGGAAAAAGGAACAAAGAAAAACAACAACACGAGACTCTTAGGGCATGCCATAAGGTCCATCAGATACTCCGGAAACATGACACTCCCTAGGGAGGATCACCACAGCAGTCATCCTCAGTCCCTACATGCCACGTCCATCGACCCCGCTGGATAAAATATAAATAAAATAAACAAACTATTGCTGTCCGGCCATGTCGTCATCCCTGGTGAGAAAAAGACCGCCCTCCCATGATGACACGGCCGGCCCTATCCGTGGGGCCCGTAAGACGTCCCCAACCATCCCTACCAGATGACAGTGCAGCTTTCTCACCATTCCATTAGCCGCCGACTTTGTGAGGCTGTAACCGCTCTCCTACTGTACCCTGCCTCTCTCCTCCTCGTTCCGCATACATATCTTTATTTCTAAGGGGTAGGCCCGTCCTACCCCTCCTCTTTCTGGTATGTACTGCTCTCTCTTACCAACTACTCCTTACTATCCCTTACTGTACATAAATCATGAGAAAACTGCACCTGTCCAAATCTAAAAGTATAATAATAATAAACCAATAATAATAATCTACTAATAATACTAAACTGGAGCTCTATATACTAATTGGTTACCTGAACTAAATACTCATAACCTACTAGATATATCCGATACAAGATCCTTTTTGCTGCAGGAGTCACCGACTCCTCGTTTCAGCACACTCATCACGTGTCCTTATGCAGTCAGCAACTTGCGTCACATTTATTGTTCCCTGACCTACTCCCGTACAATTCCAAAACAACGATATTCAGCAATTAGATTCCATTCTTCCATATCACAACCAATAAGTCCACTACCGTTGCAAAATAACACATCATTTACCCAACTCCACCAACTCACCAACTCAACTATGTACCCAACACCAGTACTCCCCTCACCATCACATTTATCATACAATCTCCATCCAGTGCATATCATCGAATTATTAAACAAGCTTCCTATGAATACACATTTGCATTCCAAACACCTACCCCCCGTATCCACCCTATTACTCTCCGTCTTTCATCTTGCTCTCAAATTACTTTTTTTTTACCGCATATAGATACCTGTTCATCTCGCCTCCGTGTTCCCACTGCTTAATAATCCACCTTAAAATAGACTGCTTATTCCCTTTTCCCAATAGTTTCTGATGTTCGGCAATCAATAATCTATTTCTTATCTTACTTGTTTCTTCACAGTCACCCAAGAAGTGAAAATCGTCATTCACTCCCCCACATAGTATACAAACTGTCTTGACCCTCCCTTTTAACTAACCCTTGTTATTATGAATTCCCATCAGCCACCACACCAACGCACCCCTATTTAACCTGTCAACGTATCTAATATTTTCCCCGATACTTCCCCTACTTGAATAAAAACATTCAGCGAAATTCGTAGTCTACTTTCCCCAATAATTTCTGCCTATGAATGTCTCTAATCCTCCTCGAAAGTACCCTCAGTCCTCTAGCCTCTGTCTTCGTCCAGTCCTCCCCCCATATGTGCCCAAATCCTATCATCTCCAAATATCTTTTAATTTTGACTAGACAGCATACCTTATACATACTCTTCAGTTGTTGTTCGTACACTGCTTGTAGCACCCTCCCGCCATCTTGTCTCTTCAAAATCATCCAGTATTTCACTATTCGTTTCACACACTCAAATTCCAAGTCTTCGGCACATAGTAATTCCACCCCTGCATTAGCTGTGCACTGCGGGAAACGCATCACTGACTTACCATTATTACTAATAATTCGTCCTAATTCTACTCTTATCTCATCCACTCCCCAAATTACAGCCGCATACATTACCCTACCAAAAAACCACCGATCTTAAATATAACCTCAAAGTTTTATAACTAATACCCGGAAATTTAACCAGATAGATTTTGAGTGAGGCAAGGGCGGCCATCCTTTTGTTTCTCGCACGCCTTATCTGATTATGCCAAGTCCCTTTTCTGTTAATAATGACTCCTAAATGTTTCATCTTACTTACTTGTTCCAACCTTTCTCCCGCACGACCCATTTTCCCTCCTCCTTCCTTTGTATACCTGGGCTACTAGCACTTCCGATTTATTCCCGTCAATTTTCAAGGCCCATTTCTTTGTGAAATCCGACACTGTTTTTAAGCTCCTCTGCATCCCTGTTGAAGTTAGAGTCATCAATATCACATCATCAGCAAAAATCAAACCCGGTACCTCCATCCCATTAATCACCGGTACGGCCCAATTTTCGCCCCCATGTCCACCCAAGATATCGTTAATAAATAAAATATACAAATAAACTTCATTACAGTCAGTGATAAAGCTATTGTGGCTTCTCCAAAATTGAAGATACTTGCATATCATCATCATCATACAGTTGTGTTCATCAACACTGTGACGTCCCTTACCTAACCATTTCTTGACATGTAGACATGATATAGGCTTTTTGGGATTATGCTGCGTCTTCAGAAGAAAATCTCGACTGTTCACGAGGAAGTCTTCTGCAATAATGCGGATTTGAATTTAAAAATGCTTAACCGTTGGAGCTGTATTGGTACGCTCGTTCTCAGACTCGTCTGATGTCCTCTCTGTTACTCCTCATGCACGCGGTGCGATGAACATCTTAATAGCGCAGCGAGGGATCCAGTCGGCCGTGATTGCAGCTTAATGTTGTCGTCAGCTCCCGCTTGGAGCGCTGTGCCGGTATACAGCGAGCCACCTGGTGACGAACGAGCGTACCCTTATGGCACCAACGGTAAGGCATTCTTAAATTCAAACCCTCATTATTGAAGAAGTCATCCTCGTGATCAGTCCACATTTTCTTCTGAAGACACGGAGCAAATTTCTCTGCGAAACGTAAAGTGTTTCACCTTGTTTCCTTGACACGTCATAAGTCTACCAGTATGGGCAGTGAAAGCATCAATGTTAACATATATTCACATATCAAAAAATAATGAAAATTATAAGTGACTTCCCCCTTTTGGACAATTTACATGTAACAATGTTTTCGAATGACAAATAAAAAAATAATAATTCATATCTGTGCAGATACTGGCAACAAATGCCACAATAAAATACAGGTTACAGCCTTCTAAACTCGTTTAGGTTACAAACTTGCACGAAAGAGCAAAATTTATATCTGTAAATTGATTTTAGAACAAGGATAAGGATAGGCACTTACGAGAATTCATTATTATTGACATAAATATGTGTTATGCCTGGGGGTCATCCGAAATCTGTGTCACGTGACGCGACAAAATGTGTGATGGAAGTGAAACCATAGAAATCGTGCAGGCAGTGATGTAAGGTATGAATGGATGGTCAAACAATGTTTCCTAGCAACCGTGCAGGCTGTGATGTAAGGTATGAATGGATGGTGAGACAATGTTACCTAGCAACCGTGCAGGCAGTGATTTAAGGTATGAATGGATGGTCAAACAATGTTTCCCAGCAACCGTGCAGCCTGTGATATATGGTATGAATGGATGGTCAAACAATGTTTCCTAGCAACCGTGCAGGCTGTGATGTAAGGTATGAATGGATGGTCAAACAATGTTACCTGGCAACCGTGCAGGCGACAATGTTACCCAGCAACCGTGCAGGCAGTGCAGTAAGGCATGAAACTATGGCCAGACAATGTTACCTAGCAACCGTGCAGGCAGTCCAGTAAGGTATGGATGGATGGTCAGACAATGTTACCTAGCAACCGTGCAGGCAGTGCAGTATGGCATGAATATATGGCCAGACAATATTACCTAGCAACCGTGCAGGCAGTGCAGTAAGGTATGGATGGATGGTCAGACAATGTTAGCTAGAAACCGTGCAGGCAGTGATGTAAGGTATGGATGGATGGTCAGATAATGTTACCTAGCAACAGTGCAGGCAATGATGTAAGGTATGGATAGATGGTCAGACAATGCTTCTCAGCACCCGTGCAGGCTGTGATGTAAGGTATGGATAGATGGTCAGACAATGTTTCTCAGCACCCGTGCAAGCTGTGATGTAAGGTATGGATAGATGGTCAGACAATCTTTCTCAGCACCCGTGCAGGCTGTGATGTGAGGTATGGATAGATGGTCAGACAATGCTTCTCAGAACCCATGCAGGCTGTGATGTAAGGTACGAATGGATGGCCAGACAATGTTACCTACCAAACGTGCAGGCATTGATGTAAATTATGGATAGATGGTCAGACAATATTACCTAGCAAACGTACAGGCAGTGATGTAAGGTATGGACTGATAGTCCGACAATGTTACCTAGCCACCGTGCAGGCATTGATGTAAGGTATGGATGGATGGTCAAACAATGTTTCCTAGCAACCGTGCAGGCAGTGATGTAAGGTATGAATGGATGGTCAAACAATGTTACCTGGCAACCGTGCAGGCGACAATGTTACCCAGCAACCGTGCAGGCAGTGCAGTAAGGCATGAAAGTATGGCCAGACAATGTTACCTAGCAACCGTGCAGGCAGTCCAGTAAGGTATGGATGGATGGTCAGACAATGTTACCTAGCAACCGTGCAGGCAGTGCAGTATGGCATGAATATATGGCCAGACAATATTACCTAGCAACCGTGCAGGCAGTGCAGTAAGGTATGGATGGATGGTCAGACAATGTTAGCTAGAAACCGTGCAGGCAGTGATGTAAGGTATGGATGGATGGTCAGATAATGTTACCTAGCAACAGTGCAGGCAGTGATGTAAGGTATGGATAGATGGTCAGACAATGCTTCTCAGCACCCGTGCAGGCTGTGATGTAAGGTATGGATAGATGGTCAGACAATGTTTCTCAGCACCCGTGCAAGCTGTGATGTAAGGTAAGGATAGATGGTCAGACAATCTTTCTCAGCACCCGTGCAGGCTGTGATGTGAGGTATGGATAGATGGTAAGACAATGCTTCTCAGAACCCGTGCAGGCTGTGATGTAAGGTACGAATGGATGGCCAGACAATGTTACCTAACAAACGTGCAGGCATTGATGTAAATTATGGATAGATGGTCAGACAATATTACCTAGCAAACGTACAGGCAGTGATGTAAGGTATGGACTGATAGTCCGACAATGGTACCTAGCCACCGTGCAGGCATTGATGTAAGGTATGGATGGATGGTCAAACAATGTTTCCTAGCAACTGTGCAGGCAGTGATGTAAGGTATGAATGGATGGTCAAACAATGTTACCTGGCAACCGTGCAGGCGACAATGTTACCTAGCAACCGTGCAGGCAGTGCAGTAAGGCATAAATGTATGGCCAGACAATGTTACCTAGCAACCGTGCAGGCATTCATGTAAGGTATGGATGGATTGGCCAGACAATGTTACCTAGCCACCGTGCAGGCATTCATGTAAGGTATGAATGGATGGTCAAACAATGTTACCTGGCAACCGTGCAGGCAGTGCAGTAAGGTATGGATGGATGGATGGTCAGACAATGTTACCTAGAAACCGTGCAGGCAGTGCAGGAAGGCATGAATGTATGGTCAGACAATGTTACCTAGAAACCATGCAGGCAGTGATGTAAGGTATGGATGGATGGTCAGATAATGTTACCTAGCAACAGTGCAGGCAGTGATGTAAGGTATGGATAGATGGTCAGACAATGTTTATTATCAACCGTGCAGACTGTGATGTAAGGTATGGATAGATGGTCAGACAATGTTTCTCAGCACCCGTGCAGGCTGTGATATAAGGTATGGATGGATGGTCTGACAATGTTACCTAGCCATCGTGCAGGCATTGATGTAATGTATGAATGGATTGGCCAGACAATGTTACCTAGCCACCGTGCAGGCATTCATTCAAGGTATGGATGGATTGGCCAGACAATGTTACCTAGCCACCGTGCAGGCATTCATGTAAGGTATTGATGGATTGGCCAGACAATGTTACCTAGCCACCGTGCAGGCATTCATGTAAGGTATGGGTGGATTGGCCAGACAATGTTATCTAGCCACCGCGCAGGCATTCATCTAAGGTATGGTTGGATTGGCCAGACAATGTTACCTAGCCACCGTGCAATCATTCATGTAAGGTATGGATGGATTGGCCAGACAATGTTACCTAACCACCGCGCAGGCATTCACGTAAGGTATGGGTGGATTGGCCAGACAATGGTACCTAGCCACCGTGCAGATATTCATGTAAGGTATGGATGGATTGGCCAGACAATGTTACCTAGCCACCGTGCAGATATTCATGTAAGGTATGGATGGATTGGCCTGACAATGTTACCTAGCCACCGTGCAGATATTCATGTAAGGTATGGATGGATTGGCCAGACAATGGTACCTAGCCACCGTGCAGATATTCATGTAAGGTATGGATGGATTGGCCAGACAATGGTACCTAGCCACCGTGCAGATATTCATGTAAGGTATGGATGGATTGGCCAGACAATGTTACCTAGCCACCGTGCAGGCATTCATGTAAGGTATGGATGGATTGGCCAGACAATGTTACCTAACCACCGTGCAGGCATTCATGTAAGGTATGGATGGATTGGCCAGACAGTGTTCCCTAGCCACCGTGCAGGCATTCATGTAAGGTATGGATGGATTGGCCAGACAATGTTCCCTGGCCACCGTGCAGGCATTCATGTAAGGTATGGATGGATTGGCCAGACAATGTTACCTAGCCACCGTGCAGGCATTCATGTAAGGTATATGTGGATTGGCTGGACAATGTTCCCTAGCCACCGTGCAGGCATTCATGTAAGGTATGGATGGATTGGCCAGACAATGTTACCTAGCCACCGTGCAGGCATTCATGTAAGGTATGGATGGATTGGCCAGACAATGTTCCCTAGCCACCGTGCAGGCATTCATGTAAGGTATGGATGGATTGGCCAGACAATGTTACCTAGCCACCGTGCAGGCATTCATGTAAGGTATATGTGGATTGGCTGGACAATGTTCCCTAGCCACCGTGCAGGCATTCATGTAAGGTATGGATGGATTGGCCAGACAATGTTACCTAGCCACCGTGCAGGCATTCATGTAAGGTATATGTGGATTGGCTGGACAATGTTCCCTAGCCACCGTGCAGGCATTCATGTAAGGTATGGATGGATTGGCCAGACAATGTTACCTAGCCACCGTGCAGGCATTCATGTAAGGTATGGATGGATTGGCCAGACAATGTTCCCTAGCCACCGTGCAGGCATTCATGTAAGGTATATGTGGATTGGCCAGACAATGTTCCCTAGCCACCGTGCAGGCATTCATGTAAGGTATGGATGGATTGGCCAGACAATGTTATCTAGCCACCGTGCAGGCATCATGTAAGGGATGGATTGGCCAGACAAAGTTACCTAGCAACCGTGCGGACCGTGAATTAAGTTATGAATGGATTGGCCAGCCAATTTTACCTAGCAGCCATACAGGCTATACCTTATGGCTGGTTGCCATGTGAAATTAGCTGCAGTTGACGGATGGCCGGGAGACATATTGATAATCATTTGATTTTCGCAAAGGGAAATGTGGTTTCTTTTTTTTACTCTCGAAAAGTACTCTTGTATATGAGGAGCAAAATTGTTTAGAATTAAGGAGCAGACAGTTAGAAATCTTTTTTTTATTTGCAATATGCTTTACGTCGCACCGACACGGACAGGTCTTATGGCGACGGTGGATAGGATATGCCCCTAGGAATGGCAAGGAAGCAGCCGCGGCCTTAATTACGGTACAGCCCCAGAATTTGCCTGGTGAATATGGGAATCCGCGGAAAACCATCTTCAGTGTTGCCGGCAGTGGTGTACGAACGCACTCTCCCGAATACGTTCATTAACCTGGACAAGCCTGTTACTGTGTTATTCTTACTTTTATCACTGTCGAGACTTCAACCTCCTTGTAGTACGTCTTTTTTATCCACTTCTTCCGTCCGCGCCCGACTCACACTCATTTTTCCCGTTTTTCCGCCACATACTTTTCTTTCCATCATCAGCTCTATTGTAATCTTCTATCCTGTCCATCTTTCGTTGCATTTTATTTTATTTTCATTTCATTTTATTTTTATTTCTTCTACCACACATTTTCGATTGGCGACAAGTCTGTTTCTACCCATGTTCTCGTGACGACGCTGATATGGGCTTAGCATCAAAAACGCAAATTCATGAATATCTGAGTTATCATGTGTAAGACATAAAAGATAGGAAATTTAATACTATGTAACTGTAGTTATGTAGTATTTATTGACAGGACCACTATAACATAAACATTTGAGAGTTACATGTTATGCCTTCCCCTAAACTACCATATTACTCAGCGCGAATACAATTATGTATAGCGTAGGTTGTAGAGACTTATATTCCGACTTTGCATTCCAATTTTCATCAAATTCTCTTCAGCCGTTTTCTCGTGATGCGCAGACAGACAGACAGACAGACAGACAGACAGACAGACAGACAGACAGACAGACAGACAGACAGACAGACAGACAGACAGACAGACAGACAGACAGACAGACAGGCATTACGGAAAATTAAAAAGTGCATTTCCTTGTTACTGTGGAAACGACCTATACAGAAATACCATGCTTTTTAAATCCTGAGCAATGTACAGAAAAAGTCTTATTATTTATTTATTTATTTATTTATTTATTTATTTATTTATTTATTTATTTATTTATTTATTTATTTATTTATTTATTTATTTATTTATTTATTTATTTATTTATTTATTTATTTATTTTCACCTTGTACGCCTTCTTAAAGACCGTACTCCATAACACAACTTTCCCCAGGTCCTGTCTGTAGTGGATTCAGAGGAAGTAAGCGTTTGTTTTGCCTTCAAGTGTCATGGCTGCCAGTGGTTCAAGGACACTCAAAGATGGCCATCAAATTAGCAGTCTATATTTTTCATGTCATTGCAAGGTACGTATAGGGGGCTTTGCTTCGACCTGGACGAAACGCCAGTCAAAGACAGTGCAAACACGGCGCCATGTGTACCTGCTGTATATAGAAGGCACGGTAATAACGTGAGGAAGAAGGTGACGAACACTGATTGCCTGCTTACCGCGATGTTGGTTTTCTGTCCACGCTGATTTGATGACGCTATTTCCAAGTGGACACCAACCCGAGAAATTTTCCATGTTAAAATGTACGGGTGTAGTGGTTAGTGTGATTAGCTGCCACCCGCGGAGGCCCGGGTTCGATTCCCACCTCAGCCAACGTCGAAGTGGTTTTCCATGGTTTCCCACTTCTCCTCCAGGCAAATGCCGAGATTGTACCTAACTTAAGGCCACGGCCGCTTCCTTCCCTCTTCCTTGCCTGTCCCTTTCAATATTCCCATCCCTCCTTAAGGTATAGCAGGTGATACAACCTGGGCGAGGTACTGGTCCTCCTCCTCAGTTTTATCACCGACTCAGAAGGACACTGTCATTGAGGTGGTACAGGTGGGATCCCTTGCTGAGTCCGAGGGAAGAACCGACCCTGGAGGATGAACATATTAAGTAAGTAAAAACGTACGGACAGAAAGTCTATTTTATACAGCCCGGATAGGAAAGTGGGAAGTAATCCTCTCGCAGTACTTCAAGTACCTTACTAGTTACACGGTACTAAAGAAACGACTGACATAGTAGTGTAGTTGGTTCACGTCTAGTTCACTTACTACGTGAATTTGTGTGGTAGCCGTACAGAGGTCGCTTTGTGGTTGTGGGAGATGTACGGTGTGTGGGGATGGATCGTGTCTGTAGCAGCCCGAATCAGTAGGAGATGGTACAGTATGATAGTCGTCATGAAGATGGCTTCGGCCGAACAAACAGCGCATGTCACTGGTTAAAATGTTAGGGAGATGATTAACTTACTGTACTGTATTCACTCACTCAAATAGATGGCCTGAGAATTACGTAGACTAACATACAAATCACTGACTGTTTCAGAATTTTTCATACCCAAATGTCTGGTAGCCTTGATTGTTCATGCATATACAGTGAAACGTGTGTAAATGGGACCCTGAATAAACCGGAAAACTGGCTAAAACTGGCTTTTAAGGTTGAAAATATTTCCTAATAGACAAAGTATTGGTACCTTTAAAAGTAGGAAAGATCACAATGTGAAGATAAAGTTGGAATTCGAGAGGACAAATTGGGGCAAATATAGGTTTATAGGAAGGGGAGTTAGGGACTGGAATGACTTACAGAAGGAGATGCTCAATAAATTTCCAATTTCTTTGAAATCATTCAAGAAAGGTCTAGGAAAACAACAGATAGGGAATCTGCCACCTGGGCGACTGTCTTAAATGCAGATCAGTATTGATTGATTGATTGATTGATTGATTGATTGATTGATTGATTGATTGATTGATTGATTGATTGATTGATTGATTGATTGATTGATTGATTGATTGATTGATTGATTGATTGATTGATTGATTGATTGATTGATTGAAGTAGGGATCTCCATACTACGAAAAATATAAAATTAAGCATTTTCCTCAATTGTGCCGATAACTGAAGGACTAAAGAACCCGGAAGTGATAGCTCTATCAAAGTGAAAAGCAAGTTACGAAGCCCTCTTCCGACCTATACGCAGTTCCGAAAAAACTGCCGTAAATCGCCCGTTTCTTTAATCGTCTTCTTTTTTTTCGAATACTAGCCAAATTAACTTATTTACACAATTCTTTCTATAATGTGTTCCTTGGTTCAATACCCTTAGGCGTTTCTGGATTTTTATAAATGTTCACACCTAATTTAGTTATAAGGGTTTATGTGAAACTCTGTATTGACTCACATTAGTCCTCGTAGTGGCAGGAAAAGACAAACTGCTAATCTAATCGGCTGGATATGGTTGAGTTTGCAGTGAACAATCATCAATCAGTCTACCGCATGCTATCATCATCCCTAGGTGTTTTCAACATTGAGTTGCTTGCCTGAACGGTGGGTTTTTCTGTGGTCTCATGAAGCTATACGGTAAATTATGCAGTCTAAAACAGAACCTGCCCAACACGAAAACGCACTGATATTTCTAGTCACGCGACGGAATAATCTCTGAAGAAAACACCTTAATGTTACTTGTAATACGTACAATAGTAACAACAAACATGGGGTTCTAACGTACAACCGATGGTTTTTGTTGTTATACTTAAATTTTAATGTGATTGCCTTCTTCTTGCTGATCTTGTCTTCTCCTTCTTTATCTGTTTACCCTCCAGGGTCGGTTTTTCCCCCGGACTCAGCGAGGGATCGCACCTCGACCGCCTCAAGGGCAGTGTCCTCGAGCTTCAGACACTGGGTCGGGGGTTACAACTGGGGAGGATGACCAGTACCTCGCCTAGTCGTCCCCACCTGCCTTGCTGAACAGGGGTCTTGCAGAGGGGGTGGGAAAATTGGAAGGGATAGACAAGGAAGAGGGAAGGAAGCGGCCGTGGCCTTAAGTTAGTTACCATCCTGGATTTGCCTGGAGGAGAAGTGGGAAACCACGAAAAACATCTTCCAGGATTTCTAAGGTGGGAATCGAACCCACCTCTACTCAGTTGACCTCCCGAGGCTGAGTGGACCCCGTTCCAGGCCTCGTACCACTTTTCAAATTTCGTGACAGAGCCGGGAATTGAACCCGGGGCCTCCGGGGGTGGCAGTTAATCATACTAACCACTACACCACAGAGGCAGCTGATCTTGTCACCAACTGCCAATGCTTTGAGCTCTTATCCCCCCCCCCCCTCCCATGCACGCTTCCAGGCACTGGAAAAAGGCTGTTATTTCAATGTGGAGAAACACGAGCCTACGATACACTTAACGGAAAAGAAGAAGGTGGGTAAAGATACACAGTAGTATAGTACTTACATGCTGCGTAACATTAGTTCATTTTCAAGAAAATTCTCTAAATTATATATATTTTTAATACTTGGATTGAAATAGGAACACAGTAAGATTAAAATATTGGTTAACCTTGCAGAAAATGTGAAAACCCCACTAATAGATATATATTTTCCGGTCCCTAGCAATTTCGGTTTAGACAGGTTTCACAGAATCTTTCATTCTTACGATTTTGACGTAAATATAAATTGAAAAAATAAAAGTATCTACATTTTTATGTGACTGTACGATTTCAGAAGACCCGCGTAACTTATTACAAGCATCACCTCCGAATCACTTTGTTCATGGGCAAGAGAGCATTCGCCCCTTCGTCTTGAAAGGCGTGAAGTGCCTTCTGTGTTTATTGAATTATTCCTACGAGTGTTTAATTGTCTTTAATGAGATTCTTTGTGTCAGGTGACTCTTGATTCAGGTTCGGGTTCAACTTTCATCTAATTAGATTTTCCAGCGGAAGTCGTCGAACAAGAGACGATAAGACAAAACGTCCCTCTCCAACAATGTTCGAGGAGGAGGAGATGGGACAATCCACCCTCCATCTTCCACTGCAACAGTTATATAAACAATCGGTGCTCATCGAAAGTAATCTTGAATTTTATTCGATATACTTTTAATGTCCGCCTCTGTGGTGTAGTGGTTAGTGTGATTAGTTGCCACACTCGGAGTCCCGGGTACGATTCTTGGCTCTGCCACGAAATTTGAAAAGTGGTACGAGGACCGAAATGGGGTCCACTCAGCCTCGAGAGGTCACCTGAGTAGATGGTTTCCGCTTCCTACCTCAGGCATTCTCGAAGTGGATTTAAGAGTTTTCCCACTTCTCCTTCAAGCAAATGCCGGGATGCTACCTAACTTATTGCCACGACCGCTTCCTTCCCTCTTCCTTGTCAATCCCTTCCAATCGTACCATCCCCTCACAAGGCTCTTCTCAGAATAGCAGACGAGGCCATTTGGCGGAGATACTGGTCCTCCTCCCCAGTTTTATCCCCGTCCCAATGTCTCCAGGACACTACCCTTGAGGTGGTAGAGGTGGGATCCCTCGCTAAGTCCGAGGGAAAAATCAACCCTGGAGGGTAAACAGACTGACAAGAAGGAAAGTAAGAAAAATGACTGTGTGCCGTTTGTCATATTCCGTCACTAGAGCGTTAATTTTGGACTTAAATTCAATTTGCAGCAGAGGACTAAAAGATCTAAGTGTTTACTATACAGCTTCGAAAACCTTTTTCCTTTCGGGAATCCGCGGGCTTTCTATCCACTTTTGTATATTTGGCATTTAAAACATTGTCCAACACATCGGCCACAGAGGTATTCGACCTGTTTCTTCGCACAGAAACCGTGGACAGAGTTGCTGCCTCACTATCACTTGATATCTTAACCTTACCACATCATGATATCAGGATGTCTTTTTACTA
This sequence comes from Anabrus simplex, assembly GCF_040414725.1. NCBI lineage: Eukaryota > Metazoa > Arthropoda > Insecta > Orthoptera > Tettigoniidae > Anabrus > Anabrus simplex. The sequence continues at coordinate 139,426,474 of NC_090269.1, read as the reverse complement.
TTCAATCAGCAGTTCTTCGTTGATCTCATTCATTATACGCAAATAAAACACTTCGCCGAAGGCTCCCAAGGTGGCGTCTACCTTTCTTATTCAGTTAGTTTTGTTTGTGAGCTTAAGCAGTGTGCTCCCTGCTTTAAAGCTATTAGCTGCCGTCCTCGGTGGCCCGGGTTCGATTCTTGGTACTGCCAGATGTTTAAGAATAGCAGGAGGACTAGTGTACATTTAGAATGGTACAGGATGCTCAACTCCATTGGAGGCGTGTTTGAAAATCGGTGCACCTCCTTGGGATACTTTATCTCATTAACTCCTCTCATCAGGATCGTAAAAACTCGCTACGAAGATTCACCTGACTTCATACACGAGCCCAATTAACACCGCAACAAAGTTTGGACAAATAATAATAATAATAATAATAATAATAATAATAATAATAATAATAATAATAATAATAATAATAATAATAATAATAATAATAATAATAATAATAATAATAATAATAATAATAATGCGCGGCTGTGAGCTTGCATCCGGGAGATAGTAGGTTCGAATCCCACTATCGGCAGCCCTGAAGATGGTTTTCCGTGGTTTCCCATTTTCACACCAGGCAAATGCTGGGGCTGTACCTTAATAGGCCACGGCCGCTTCCTTCCAACTCCTAGGCCTTTCCTATCCCATCGTCGCCATAAGACCTGTCTGTGTCGGTGCGACGTAAAGCCCCTAGCAAAAAATAATAATAATAATAATAATAATAATAATAATAATAATAATAATAATAATAATAATAATAATAATAATGAGTCAGCTATTGAATTGCAGCCATTTTTATCCGATGCCATGTAGGTTCCCTTCGTGTCAGTTTCGACGTACCGTTTTACCTTGTTTGATGTTGGAGAAACGGATCTCTAGTAAACTATAATGACTGCATTTCAATTAGTTCTGTAGGGTAAGCACCAAATTATAACCCGAGATCTTTTACCAACCGTCATCGTACGACATGGAGTGCTTTCGCTCCCCAAAGACCGGCGACCTCTGTCGGCTTTAAGCCGCGGGTGGATGCTCTACCACAGATACACAGAGCGAGCTGGTCTTTAGTGATCAGTAATTATGCGAATAAGGAAAGTGCCATCTAAATACTTTCAAATGTCCGCATGCACTTATGATGCACGGGAAGTCTAATCACTTGTTTTCGAAGGAGCGCTACAACGTGCTGTATTTCGGATGTCGTGAAATAAATAGCAGACATTTTACTGCGCACGTTCCAAAACAGGGTACATTTGTAAATACGCCAAAGATGCAGAAAAGAAAACGTAATAATTATTTTTATACACGTGCAGACATTCCACTCTATAGAAGAGTTGTTTTTATGAAACTAAAATGTATTCGGCAAAATACGTGTGCAGAGCACAGACGTCTGTTTGGAAACTCCTGTGTAGACCGTCCGCGAGCTTCGGCTGCATTCCGATCACATTCAAATGTCTGTGTATTCGTCGTTGCTGAACACACTAGCCATGGCCGATATGCAGACAGCTGCTGTACGATACTGTGCTGTCGAAAACGAGGCTTGTATTAGACGGGAAGTGCTCAGGAACCTTCTGCGAGCGACCATCCGGTTGCTATCTCTTCATATTCTGGCGTAACCTACCTGCTGGAACTAGTGCCCCTGTGAAAATTTGTTGGTAGATATCCCATTCATCACTAGTGCCTGCGGGACATTTATAAGTAGAAAATACGGCGCTCGCGTATCGCCTGTTATATGCACAATTCTCCGCTACACGGAAAAACATAGAATTAATGCATACGATTTTGTGCTTCGAAGAAGAGAAAGTAGAGATTCTTTGGCTGTTCTCCTCTTAGCAGCCTCTTACGACGTACATGGAGCACAGATCCCCTCACTCCATTCACAGGTGAGATAAAGAGTCCCGATAAATCAAAAGAAATGTGGAATTTGGTAACTTTCCCTGCGTTCCTTAGAGCAATGTCCACCATCAGGGTAGGTTCAATTGGCCTACCACATTTCCCTTTCACTTTTCCCACCCTCTGAAACTCATCGACATCTGCCTCAGTAAAAATTTTCTTAATTTTGATCTGTTTCACCTCAACCACCTTATATACTAGTAACAGTCTGTCTTTCTTCACAGATTCTTCTACTTCATATATTAAAATATTTTTCTTCCTTTTTAACGGATTCGATACGCTTCTTCTCTTTTCAGTTTAGCCATCATCCCCTCCATCTCATCCTCGTTACTCAACACCTCCTTCTTAATGCACTGCCGTAAGCCCTTTCACTCCTTGGGTTGATCTCTTAACATTTCCTATATTTGGCCCGTTTGACACGCCTTGCTTACTACGTCTTTTATCATCTCAATTTCTTCCCACTCAAGGGTGCCCACTGGACCAGGCCCTGGGTTTTCATCCATACCCCCTATTATTAGCAGCGCTACCATCACCACCGCAACCAGAAGCCCAGCCATTTTCCCTATAGACTCTCTCTTTATCTTCTTACACGTTTTCGTTTTCCTCTTCCTGCTGCACTGCCAACTTCCTCTCCTCCCCATCCGTCTACACTCCTTCTTAATGCACTGCTTTAAGCCCTTTCACTCCTTGGGTTGATCTCTTAACATTTCCAATACTTGGTCCGTTTGACACGCCTTGCTTACCACGTCTTTTATCATCTCAATTTCTTCCCACTCAAGGGCGCCAACTGGACCAGGCCCTGGGGGTTTCATCCATACCCCCTATTATTAGCAGCGCTACCATCACCACCGCAACCAGAAGCCCAGCCATTTTCCCTATAGACTCTCTCTTTATCTTCTTACACGTTTTCGTTTTCTTCTTCCTGCTGCACTGCCAACTTCCTCTCCTCCCCATCTTTCTACACTCACTCAGCACAATCGCTCACATTTCTTACTCAAACAAGACCGATTAAAACAAATATGTAGCATCATCATCTACGTCCAAAAATATGCCAGGTGATCCAGCACACAACTTTCCCACGCTACGTCACAAGATAGCCCACCTGTCAAGACCTACGCCAAAAAAGGAACCATTTTGGCCTTTGAGAAAATCAAATGATCATAAATATGTCTCCCGCTCATGCCCATCCATCAACAGCTGCTAATTTCAGATGGAAACCAGTCATAAGTCGTAGCCTGCACGGTTGCTAGGTAACGTCTGACCATCCATTCATACATTACACCACAGCCTGCATGGTTGCTAGGTAACGTCTGACCATCCATTCATACATTACACCACAGCCTGCACGGTTGCTAGGTAACGTCTTACCATCTATTCATACATTACACCACAGCCTGCACGGTTTTTAGGTAACGTCTTACCATCTATTCATACATTACATCACAGCCTGCACGGTTTCTGTGGTTACACTTCCGTCACACATTTTCTCTGCCGATCGCTGCCCATTGAGCTTATAGACCGAGCACACCTCTAACGTCTTCGCATCCAATACAAAGAAAGTCCAGTTTAACCTGGCAGGCTTTATCTTCAAATACAGTATAATAATTTCTGTTCGATGCGTCGAGGTCATTGATTTTGTAGAAGCAGACTCATACTGTTTTAACTTTATAACAACTTGAAATCCATGAAGTCATAAAGATGAAACCCCACAACAACATTAGATAATTGTCAACCAGCTCAATTTTAGTAGCATATGTTGTTGTTTGAGTCATCAGTCCATAGACTGGTTTGATGCAGCTCTCTATGTCACTCTATCCTGTGCTAACCTTTTCATTTCTACGTAACTATTGCATCCTACATCTGCTCTAATCTGCTTGTCATATTCATATCTTGGTCTACCCCTACCGTTCTTACCCCCTACACTTCCTTCAAAAACCAACTGAACAAGTCCTGGGTGTCTTAAGATGTGTCCTATCATTCTATCTCTTCTTCTCGTCAAATTTAGCCAAATCGATCTCCTCTCACCAATTCGATTCAGTATCTCTTCATTCGTGATTCGATCTATCCATCTCACCTTCAGCATTCTTCTGTAACACCACATTTCAAAAGCTTCTTTCTCTTTCTTTCTGAGCCAGTTATCGTCCATGTTTCACTTCCATGCAATGCCACGCTCCACACGAAAGTCTTCAAAAACATCTTTCTAATTCCGATATCAATGTTTGAAGTGAGCAAATTTCTTTTCTTAAAAAAGCTCTTCCTTGCTTGTGCTAGTCTGCATTTTATGTCCTTCTTACTTCTGCCATCGTTAGTTATTTTACTACCCAAGTAACAATATTCATCTACTTCCTTTAAGACTTCATTTCCTAATCTAATATTTCCTGCATCACCTGCCTTCGTTCGGCTGCACTCCATTACTTTTGTTTTGGACTTATTTATTTTCATCATGTACTCCTTACCCAAGACTTCATCCATACCATTAAGCAACTTCTCGAGATCTTCTGCAGTCTCAGATAAAATAACAATATTATCATCGGCAAATCTCAAGGTTTTGATTTCCTCTCCTTGGACTGTGATTCCCTTTCCAAATTTCTCTTTGATTTCCTTTACTGCCTGTTCTATGTAAACATTTAAAAGGAGAGGGGACAAACTGCAGCCTTGCCTCACTCCTTTCTGGATTGCAGCTTCTTTTTCAAAGCCCTCGATTCTTATCACTGCAGACTGATTTTTATACAGATTGTAGATAATTCTTCGTTCTCGGTATCTGAACCCTATCATCTTCAGAATCATAAATAGCTTGGTCCAATCAACATTATCGAATGCCTTTTCTAGATCTACAAATGCCATGTACGTGGGCTTGTCCTTCTTGATTCGATCCTCTAAGATCAGACGTAAAGTCAGGATAGATTCACGTGTTCCTACATTTCTTCTGAAGCCAAACTGATCTTCTCCCAACTCAGCTTCAACTTGTTTTTCCATTCTTCTGTAAATAATACGTGTTAAAATTTTGCACGCATGAGATACTAAACTAATGGTGCGGTATTTTTCACACCTGTCAGCACCGGCTTTCTTGGGAATAGGTATAACAACATTCTGCTGAAAATCGGATGGGACTTCTCCTGTCTCATACATCTTGCAGACTAAATGAAATAACCTTGCCATGCTGGTTTCTCCTAAGGCAGTCAGTAATTCAGAGGGAATGTCATCAATTCCAGGTGCCTTGTTCCTATTGAGGTCACTCACAGCTCTGTCAAACTCTGACCTCAAAATTGGGTCTCCCATTTCATCAGAATCAACAGCCTCTTCATGTTCCAGAGCCAAATTATCTACATCTTTACCTTGATAAAACTGTTGGATATGTTCCTGCCATCTTTCTGCTTTGTCTTTTTTCCCTACGAGTGGTTTTCCATCTCAGCTCTTAATATTCATACACCTAGATTTCCTTTCTCCAAAGGTTTCCTTGATTTTCCTGTATGCAGCATCTACCTTTCCCAGGACCATACAGCCTTCGACATCCTTGCAATTCTCCTTCAGCCATTCTTCCTTAGCTGCCTTGTACTTTCTATCCACTTCATTCTTTAATCGCCTGTATTCTTTTCTGCCCTCTTCATTTCTAGCATTCTTGTATTTTCGTCGTTCATCAGTCAGGTCTAGTATCTCCTGAGTTATCCACTGATTCTTAGTTGATCTTTTCTTCCTTCCTAACATTTCTTCAGCAGCCCTACTGACTTCATTTTTCATGACTCTCCACTCTTCCTCTATAGTGTTTCCTTCAGCCTTTTCATTTAGTCCTTGTGCAACATGTTCTTTGAAACAATCCCTCACATTCTTTTCTTTCAACTTGTCTAGATCCCATCTTTTTGCATTCTTTCCTTTCTTCAATTTCTTCAACTTCAGATGGCATTTCATGACCAACAAGTTGTGGTCAGAGTCCACGTCTGCTCCTGGGAAAGTTTTGCAATCCAACACCTGGTTTCTGAATCTCTGCCTAATCATAATGAAGTCTATTTGATACATTCCAGTGTCTCCAGGTCTCGTCCACGTATACAGCCGTCGTTTGTGGTGTTTGAACCAAGTATTGGCAAGGACTAAATTATGATCAGTGCAGAATTCAACCAGCCGACTTCCTCTTTCGTTCCTTCGTCCCAATCCAAATTCTCCTACTGTACTACCTTATCTTCCTTGGCCTACCACTGCATTCCAGTCTCCCATCACAATTAGATTCTCGTCACCTTTTACATATTGTATTAAATCTTCTATCTCCTCATATATTCTTTCGATTTCTTCATCATCCGCTGAACTAGTAGGCATATAGACCTGCACTATTGTGGTGGGCATTGGTTTGGTGTCTATCTTGACGACAATAATTCTTTCACTATGCTGGTCGTAGTAGCTTACCCGCTGCCCTGTTTTCTTATTCATTATTAAACCAACTCCTGCATTTCCTCTGTTTGATTTTGTGTTGATAATTCGGTAGTCGCCTGACCAAAAATCTTGTTCTTCCTGCCAACGTACAGTACTTCACTTATGCCAACTACATCTAACTTTAGCCTATACATCTCCCTTTTCAGATTCTCTAACCTACCACAACGATTCAAACTTCTAACATTCCACGCTTCGACTCGCAGAATGTCAGTATCCATCTTCCTGATGATCGCCCCCTCTCGTGTAGTCCCCACCCGGAGATCCGAATGGGGGACTAGTTTACCTCCGGAATATTTTACCCGGGAGGAAGCCATCATCAGTACATCATTCATACAGAGAGAGCTGTATGTCCTCGGGAGTTAGTTACGGCTGTAGTTTCCCGTTGCTTTCAGCCGTGTAGCAGTATCAACACAGCTAAGCCATGTTGAGTATTATTACAAGGCCGTATCAGTCAATCATCCAGACTGCCGCCCTTGCAACTACCGAAAGGCCGCTACCGCCCTTTCGATGAACCATTCGTTAGTCTGGTCTCTCAACAGATACCCATCCGATATGGTTGCACCTGCGGCTCGGCTATCTGCATCACTGGGACACGCAAGCCTCCCCACCGCGGCAAGGTCACATGGTTCGCAGAGGAGGAGTAGCATATATAAACGTTAAACAGGGCATTGCACATAACATCGTTATTGTTGTTGTTGTTTTAACCAGTTTTTGTTAGGACATAACAAGTTTTAAATAAGTTATTTTACATGCATTTGATATTAATCATAAAGCTGAAGAAGAGTATTTTAATTCTCGAACATGTACTTATATATATTTATACAGTACATTTCATGTATTAGTGTACGTAAGAGATTTTGAATTTTATTGAGAAGGCGGACCTTGAAATAATTAATAATAGCAATTAAGTCAATACGGCCATTGGTAGCCATCATGGTCTAGCTAATAGATCGCGCCACGTTACACTAATTTTCGTATGCCCCCCCCCCCCAGCCATATGATATGTCAGAAATAATATTCTCTCATTTAGCACACAATTTTATGATCATAAATGATCGCGAAACAAAATCTGCTACCTTCGATGACGTCACAGTGTGTAAGGGGCTTTGCTGTGACCTGGACGAAACACGAGTCAACGATAGTGGAAGCTCGTTTAAAACACGGCGCCATGTGTATCTACTGTGTATAGAAGGCAGTGTAATGACGTGAGGAACAAGTTGACGAACACTGGTTGCCTGGTTATCATGGTGCTGGCTAATTCTACGACCCCAGAAATATTCCCCTCTTAATAATATTTAACCAAGGAATTTTCAATAAATCCCTTCTAGCGTCAGATTCCCATCTTCCCATAATTTTAGATCTGAAAATTCAAAAACCCTGGCACGCACGTGTGACTGCGCCACAACCTATAAACGTTAGGATTGTTTACAATGCGTGTCAGTTCTGATTAATGAACGTGCTAAAATTAATGACAATTGAAGCTGGTTGAGCTGTGCTTTGTTGTGCACATCATTTACTGGCAACAGCGGGCTGGCTATTAGGTGCAGCAGAAAACAATAAATTAAACATGTATAACTTATAAGACTAAATTAACTTTAATCAATGATTATGTTATTTACCTAACCCTTTCAACACTACCATATGTTAACGTGGATCCTGGCAATGAACTGGGTCTTTTTCCTGAATTTAGTACATTATTACACAACAGCGAAACTTAGTACACGCCTGATTTTTGTATCATATGCAGGTGTCAGCCATACAAAATTAAGATGTTTATCAGGAAGAACATATCTAAAGTAATTTAATGATAATAGTAAATATGGGAAAACTTTTACATTCAACTTTTACCAATAAGCCTGCTCAAACAATAAAATAGAATCATTTAATGTTGCTACTCAAGCCACAAATAAACACAATTACATTTGAAATACAAAACTGACCTGTTTAGGAATAGTTTGTTTTGGTATAGTAGCCCTGGAAACATTAGGCTACGCACAGACCAACCTTGCACTTCTTGCACCATCATGTAATTCCTTTTCGCGGTAAAAGAGTATCTGGAGCCTGCGTCTCTTCGTCTAAGCGAAAAAGTAAGCCCACATTTCTGAAGAGGTGGAGTATGGTTTTTGTTCGTTTTCGCAATAAAATAATGCAGATAAAAAAGAACTTCCACTTCGCTGTCCCCAACATCCCTGCAACTCACACACCACACATAACACTATCCTCCACCACAATAACACGCAGTTACCTACACATGGCAGATGCCGCCCACCTTCATAGGAGGGTCTGCCTTACAAGGGCTGCACTCGGCTTGAAATAGCCACACGAAATTATTATTACTCCAAAGTGACGTACTAAACGAAAAATTTGCCGGAATACTGTCAATTGATGTGTTATCTGCTTCGTAAACAGAGTCTCCATCACTGTCATCTATCTGTGAACCCACTTCTCACGATAAAATATCCCAGATATCACAGTCATTGAACTGATGAGGACATATTTGTTCAGTAACAGAGCTGACAGATTTGGCGCGCTCGGAACCTGGCGCAAATAGTGTTTCCCTACAGATCACGGCAAGGATAAACTACACTTTTTATCGTTTAGGTTTGAACTTCCCGATAAATCTGCATTCTAGTGGACACTAGATAAACTACTACCTCGAAGCAAGGGACGGGAACCGTATGAGATACGTGCAGCGTATACGGGCGCCGTCTACAGCCAGGAAGTCCACAGCAGTGAGTGACGAAAAAGAAACAATGAGTGATCGGTTTGTTTTAGTGGATTTACTATCTGAAGTAATATAGGTAAGGTAAGGGTTATTCTACCCGAAGGCAGGTCCGAACCTCCGGAGAGGTGTTCCTGAGCCGGAGTTTACGTGCGGTAGGGTGGCCAGTTCCTTTCCTCTCCTCCATTCCCTTACCCATACCAACAGCGCGTGGCAACCCATCCAACTCCTGACCACGCCCAATGTTGCTTAACTTCGGAGTTCTCACGGGATCCGGTGTTTCAACACGGCTACGGCCGTTTGAAGTAATATAATTGTGTTAAAATACCCCACTTAACCATTAAACACACATTAAAAGAATGGAAAATAACGATGATCGCCATGATATTTTACGAGTAACATAGAAGGCATAGAACGTTATAGACATGTTTGTAAAATGAAACACTTTAAGTTCTCCTAGATGACGAAAGTTTTAAAATGAAATGTCTATTTACGAAGGATTTTGTTGGAATTTCCATTACCACAGACAGAAATGACTTAATGAAAAAACAACTTAGTAATTAAAACTGAGAGGATTTTTCCTATTTGTGAAACTCACAACACTTTTAACACCGTCTATCATACCAGTGTTTACTGTCCATCTCACAACATTATCGAGGTAATTTTGCAGTTGCTCACAATCGTACAACTTATTTATTGAATTCACTGAATTCAGTGAACAAGAAAAAACAGAATTTTGTAATGTTATTATGTTTGATTATATTCGTGTAATTTAGAACTAGTATTTACTTTCCTTAAAATTGAAGTTTAACTTCATTTACATAAAGATACTTTATATATGCTTGGAAATTATAACATTGTAACACTTAGCTAATAACTACAAGTCACGATCTGGGAACTTACTTGAGAAAATACACTTGGTACAGTTGTTAGAACAATTGCATGGACGGTGCTATTTTTCAAAGACCAAGCGTTTTATAAGCATAGTCATGTCAGCCCCCGCGGTGTAGTGGGCAACGCGTCCGCCTGTCACCCGGCGGCCATGGGTTCGATACCCGGCCGGGTCAGGGGTTTTTAATTGTAAATGAAAGGGAGCAGGAGCCCAGGCAGGTTTGCGGGGGTACACGTAGACTAAGGTAATGAGGCCCACCGCCTGCTGCATTCACAGAAAATCTCCTGTGACTGATGGGAAATTACTGTGAGTGGGCACACAAGCATATCTAAGTGAAGGCAAATGTCCGGATACCGGATTTGCTGCTGTAACGCTTGTGTCACCTGTTGAATACTTTAAAGCCAATAAAAGTAATGTACGAAGTCGGAGCAAAATGTTTTGAAGATGTACAGGGATGAGACCCCGGAGAGGACGGTGAAAGAGGTGGGGAAAAGGACCGCTCACCTGAACGGCGGTTTTACGTACAGTGTTCACACGGCTCGTACGGAATTTAAACTCCACGGAAGAACCAAGTCTCCAGTGAAAGGTCGACCAGCGTACAAAGGAAAGAGAGTTCATGGGTCAAAATACCCTGATTTCATTTTAACCCTCTAAGCGCCAACGTCCTCTTGAAAGCCCAATTGGTTTTCATGTGAAAAATGCAAACGTCCTTTTAAAAGGGCGTTCAGTATTTATTCTTTTATTGTTAAAAGTAACAGTCATTTCTTTCCAGAATTTCCCAATATAGTTAGTTAAAGACTTACTATCTTTGCGGTAAACAGCCTCGTTTATTTTCAAGGCTATTCTTTCAGTATATTAGTCCAATCAGCAGGCATATTTATTGGCGCGCTAGTGCAACTTGTCCGCTCTGTGTCTAGTTGCTTTCGATCTTTCACTTGTACATTTACTGCTGTGAAAATGATTATATATTCATTGTGCTTGACAAAATATAAGTACGTTTGAGAGGTCTTGGAAAATATACTTGTACTGAATTATTATTGTACTGGGAGGTACACCTCTACGCCGCACGTTTAACTCTTGCGCCAATTGGAACTCCTCTACTGGAGAAACACTGAACTTAAAACTGGACCTACTTAAACCTTTCCTCTGAAGATGTCATTGTGTGAATTTCGACTTGTTCTTGTTTACTATTTATCAAGAAGTTTGGACATTCTCTCATAGATGTCACTGCAAAAAACTATGATCATGCACCCTGGTGCGAAGTGAAGGAACTTTCTTGAAGAAATTTTGTACTAATAAGTTTTTTGTCTTTACTAAATTTCGTTCATTCTTTTGTGGGTTGGCAATATTTAGCTTTTCCTTCCGCCTGTTTTGAAGTTAGCCAATCAAGAATTTCTGTAATTAATTTCCCACCAATCACAGGTTTCTTCTTCGATTTTGTGTGTAACTGTGTACTGTAGCCAATAAAAACCTGTGGGTGTGTCTTAATTATTCACGAAAGGTCTCAAACCTTCCCCGAGGGTATAAAAACAGCTAATTTTCTTGTCTCTCGGCCACTTGATCAACATCTAACCTAGTGTATGGACGTGTAGCAGGAGGCGGGAAGCGCCTCTTTCTTCAGGCAGCAGCTCTTCAGTAAGGTAATGGCCGTTTAACATCTTTATTTTCTTCCTAGCTCAGCAGTTTAACCCGCGGGAAAGGTCCGAAACTTTTACCATGTAACCTACTTTTCTGTAATGTAATTTTTGCCGACTCATGTAAATATCTTTAACCGTAAATCGGGGATAGCGAGTGCTGTACCCTCTCGAGCTCCCCTTCATTTTGATTTGAGGCGACTACGTTTTGGTAACTGATTTTCTTTTCTTCCCTAATGTTTAAATTTCTTTCTTATACGGGTCACCTCCATAGTTTGGGAATAGCCCCTGTTTCATCGGCCTAGTGCCTTTTAGGTTTTAAGAAGTTTCATGTAGGAGTGCAGATTCGCGCCTCCTTTGTATTTCGGGCCATTTACTTAACCTGTTCTTTTTCTGCTAAGGCCCAGTAGGTTGGGTACAAGATACCCCCGTTTCATTTTGTAAGTTATGTCTTGATGACAATTAATTGTAAAACATGGTATTGCCTTGAATAGGCTTGAAAAACTGATAGCGTGTCTGCTCTTTTCTAGTGTTGTTTGGATGCCTCTGGGAGGCTTGACATTGCAAGGTGGGAGCAAGTGCTCCATGTAATTAGGGTATTTCCGCTCTTGAAACAAATTTGGGTTTTGAGCTACCACTCAAAAATTGCAGCCAAAATGTGTTAAAGATTTAAAATATTGAATTCTTTTCTTTTCCGAATCTTGGTTTTAATTTGCTATGTAATTGTTATCTCACGAAGTGAGAATTTGTTAACTTGTTGCTTTTCAAAAAATATGTCCTCCCCTTTCTGTTTAAATTCTTTCTTGACAAAGTAGTTAGACCCATTCACCCCAGCACCTTTTTTCACCTCTGCTAATCCACCAAACCGATGGTAACAATTATTATTATTATTATTATTATTATTATTATTATTATTATTATTATTATTATTATTATTATTATTATTATTATTATTATTATTTGTAGTATGTTATGTAAGTGTCATATAAAAGACGTTTGTACCGTATTTAGTACGTATTCATGTATAAAGGAAACGAGTGTGATTAGACTTGTATTTTTGGCTCATTTCGATATAAAAATTAATTAGTTTTACTACAGATTTATTTTAGGCACAAAATGAATGAAATTTTCAATATAGCTTCATAATAGGTTGTACTATTCAACAAATATGTTCGCGACAGAAAACAATTGTTTTACCTAAATTTTATTGCTAAACTTTTGTTTTGTTTTATTTTTTTATTAATATTTTTGTGTTTTGCCTGCCAAATGTTTACTAATGGTCATAAATGAACTGAGTAAGGCTTTATTCGTATAGGCAATCATATTAGTAAAAAAAATAACGGAAATTTCAAGTTTCTACCTACAATAGCAGCTATACTGTGAGTGATCAAACAAAAGCTTGCATAAAACGGAAAATGGCCTTGGCGCTGAGCGGTAGGAAAACCGTAGTAGCACGCGGCGCTCAAAGGGTTGAGTGGTATTCGGTATGAAATTCCAACTCTTCTTTCTTAGGAATGAAGTTCCGACTGTCAGGAAAGTGGCAGTAAATCGTCGAGCGGTAGTTTAGGTTGAATAGAAGAAATGGATGGATGTTCGCGACGGCACTCGTGCGTTACACTGAATTCAAGAAAAGTTATGTTTCGTATTAAAAGGGAATATGAATGTTTTCTTGTGGTAACATTTTATCCTATACACTGTCCTGTGGTTGTGTTTATATTCCATGAGTGTTTCTGACGACACGTCCCCCTCAAAGACACTGAAAATTGAATGTTAGTTTTACGAATGTCTGAGTTATGCAAATAAGCAATCAAAGCGATAAGGGAAGCATAACTAAATTTAAATCAACTAAGCTGCATGCCATATCTATTCCTCAGTATGTACCAGTTCAACGCAAACTGTGCACTCGCCGTAAATAAAATTGGAGGGACCTTGACACGATATGGGTATAGGTTACACCTGTCTGACATCTTAAGCATACTGAAAAAAAAAATCGAAATAAAAGAATCCTTATATTTGTAACTGCCCTCTACCTGCAGCGACTTTGTCGTCTTGAAAGGATCATGAGTTCGTTTTTACTTTCCGAATGACGAGACTACAATTTACAACTTTCCAGGAAACACATTGTATTTTGCAATCGCTGTCACAAATGGATTTTCAGCTTGTTGAAGAGTGAGAAACTGCGCCTGACAGTCGTTGCGCGAGAGCAGATTCTTATAATTATGTCGTCATACTTTTCATTGTGCCTCACTCAAATCTCATTACCAAAAAGAAAGAAACCTTGCTTCTCTTGCGGAAGGAATAATTAAATTTCTTCTCAGCGCCTCAGTATTCACCAGAAACCTGCAAGTAGCAAGATATGGACATGTAAACGGTACAAACAATGAAGAAGCAAATAGATGCGGGACGCAATCAAAGTACAACGATGTGAAAGGAAGTAATTTCTTTCGATGCTACACAATTTGAGATTTTTTTAAAATTCGCTTTACGTCGCACCGACACAGATAGGACTTATGGCGACGATGAGATAGGAAAAACCTACGCGTGGGAAGGAAGCGACCGTGGCCTTAATTAAGATACAGCCCCAGCATTTGCCTCGTGTGAAAATGGGAAATTACGGAAAACCATCTTCAGGGCTGCCGACAGTAGGGTACTAACCCACTATCTCCCGGATGCAATCTGACAGCTTCGCGATCCTGGGCAGAAACGAGATGGAGAAAGGCCTATTGCAGACCAGGTGTATGCATACATTTTTTCCGGTTTTTGTGGTAAAGAAAACGCGCAATTTTCAAGTGAAATCCATTGTTTGTTTATTCAAACTATTGGCCATCTGCTTCTACACACTTCGCCCATCTTTCAGGTAAGTTATGAATCCCGTACCAGAAAAACTGCTTGTCTTTTGCGCCAAACCATTCGTTGAGCCATTTTCCAACTTCCTCGAAATTGCTGAAGTGCTGCTGTGTGAGTGCGTACCCCATTCATGCGAAGAAGTGATAGTGAGAGGGCGCCAGGTCGGGGCAGTACGGCGAGTGCGGAAGGATGTTACCATCCAAGCGATTTCAAGATGTCTTTCACTGGTTTTGCTGTGTGAGTCGGCGCGTTGTCGTGAAACAAAATCACTTTGCAGTGTCTTCTGGCCCATTCTGGTCGTCTTTCGATCAATACACGATTTAAATTCATCATTTCTTGGCGATAGTGTTGTGCATGAACGGTTTCGGCGGGCTTCAAGAGTTCATAATACACAATACCTCTCTGGTCCCACCAGCCGAAGCGAAGGATCGGGTTCGCTAGGTAACAGCCACGATTTTCTCCGCTTCGGGTTTCAAAATAAATCCATTGTTCGTCACCCGTCACATTTCGGTACATAAATGGTTTTCTTCCGTGACGGTGAAGCAGCATTTCACAAGTGACATTGCGATTTTCCATTTGCCGTACATTCAAATCACGTGGGACCCATTTACTGAGTTTATTGATCTTCAACATTGTTCGTAAAAGTCTATTGATTGTTTCTTGTGACTATAACAGCTAGAATCAGTCAAGAAGTTAGAAACACTTCTAGGTGATTCGCTAGACATTGTGGAGAACGTAAAGCGTGAACCGGAAGGTATCCCAAGAAACCTTGGACTCAGTCTGCGAACAAAATATCGTGATGTCCTTAAACGAAATCTGGGCTACTACAACATGTAAGCTATAAACAAATATTTCGCTGGTACTGACAATGTGGATCTATAAGATGGTTTAACACTCGCTGCCGAATTCAAGTACTGACCTCTGCCATCCTTAGATGTAGAAAAAGAACGTTCTCCGCGTTGATGTTAGATTTAATAGACAACCGCCACAGATTTAAATCAGAAAACTTGGGGAAGACCGTTGTTGTGTACTGAAAAGCAATTGATGGACATGAAAAGTAGTGTGTGCAGGGCAAAATGACAGAGGAATATGGATGTAAGCGTGTTCCTTCACGTTTGTTCCTTTACTTGGTTTTCTTAAACCCTTACAAATTGATAAATGTGCATTAATTAACTCTCTGTGTCTTATCTACGAGAAGTCTGCATATTGTTTTAACTGTGGACACTGCAATGGCATATGCTAAGTCTAAGACGTGGACTACCACTAGATTTAGGTTACCCCTTTTTGATGGTTGATTTAATGAATGTCAAAGAGTTTTAAGCTGCAGCCAACGGACTAGCCTACTGGGATGTCAAGGCTGCTCTGCTTCACAAGCTACTACCCCTGGCCACTGCTACTGTCAATACTCAATCCCTGATCAGAGGAGATGGTAGCCTAAAGATTAGCAAATTATAGCCCGACTTTGTGGCTAAATGGATAGAATGATTACCTTTGGTCCGATGGCCCCGGTTCAGTTCACAGAATCAACCCCCTCGTACTGTTCATTCACTGGCTTGGGGACTGGGTGTTTATGACGTCTTCGGCATTCATGTCATCCTCATTAGGTCACCGCCAAACCTATACAGACACCATGCACTATTATTATTATTGTTACGGAGATATCCGTGGTAGGTAGAGGTGAAAGAAGGTGCGGGTGTGAATGGGTTTCAAGCTACGAATTTAACGTGCAATGTAAAATTAATTTAAAATTTAACTAGGTTATATTTTCTTTTCAAAAACAAGAGATAACAATCATAACAGGTACAGAGTAGCAAAAATGTAGGTACAATATTACTGGATTCGGGCTCAGTGCCCTTACTTCATAACTCTTGGGCCATCAGCCCCGCCTTACTCCAAAAAAAATTTTAGCCAAGGGGCAGAAAGCCCCATTCATGCCCAGGAGCACTGGCTCCAAACATTACAGATAAAGCCTGCACGAGGCATACAGAAACAAATTTCAAAGAGCGATCCGCTCTCAAAATTGTAAGCCTATCACAAGGCCACACCAAACTCTACCTTCAAGCTGTCCTTCTAAGGACGTATTCACAGGGGTAAAATACCCAACCTACGGAGGTCTATTACATGAAAAGAAGGTTGATTACATGACCTCTAAAATAACAATTTGAGAGGAGGCGATCTTGCACTCCTAATACACTTTGTTTTTAAAACCTAATCTGGCTCTGGGCCACTAACGCAAGGGCTAATCCCATACTACAGAGGTGACTTAGAGAAGAACGCTTTACATTACATAAACGAAGAATAGTTTGAAAAAAATAAGTTCACCTCAAAACAAATGTGAGTGGGAGCTCGAGAGGGTTAGCACTCTCTATCCCAATATGTAGCTTTACAAGAAAAAGATGAAAAGAGTAATTACATTTTAGGAAAAGGTTACATGATGGAAATGCTTCGAACCCGCCGCGAGTGTTAAACTGCCAACCTAGCAAGAAAAGAAGTTATTAATAGGCCATTACCTGGAGTTGAACGGCTGAAGAAGAAAGAGGCGCTTCCCGCCTCCTGCTATGTACTTAATACACTGAAAGATGGAACAGAAGTGGCCCGGAGACCCCAAAATCAGCCGTTTATATACTCTCGCGGAAGTTTCTAGGCGTTAGGGGAATGAAAACACCCGCCCACAATGTTTTTATTGGATAGGACCCCGCAATCGATTCAAGTTGGGGGAAGATACATCAGATTGGATAGAAATTAATTTAAGAAATTCGGGATTGGCTACATGCAAAACAAGGGGAAAGAGAGGGGTATACAGCCAACTTAAACAATAACAGAAAGAAATTTAGCAAAGAACAAACATTTGAAATAAAAATTTCTTCAACAAAATAGTTCTTTGACTCCGCACTAGGTTGCACTATTGTTGATCTTCAGTAGTGTCCTCTAGAAGAGAAAGTTCACACTTCTTACTTCAAGCTAAACAAAAACACATCAAAAGTGACACAGTTCAAAAACTCAAAATTGTCCACGTGGTGACATCTTCTGAGAAAGTAGAGAATTAATAGAATAGATAAAGTTCAACCTTCCTCCAGAAGAGGAGTTTCAACTGGCGCAACTTTTAAATAAACGGTGTAGAGGTGTACCGCCCGGTACAGACCTCCCCCCCCAAAAGTTCCTCCAGGGGTGACACATGAAATCAGTTTGAAACAAAGTCCAAGTAATGATGTTGATACGAAGATAGATAGCAGAAGCATTTACAAGATTTCTTAATTCAGTTTCAAAATGTTGTTGTTGCAGGTGAATGAAAGTCTTTATGTTTGTAGAATTTGAATTTCTGAAGATAAACTTTTAATACTTAAAGGTGAAGAAAAATTTTGCAATGTCCACCAAATATTGTTGTTGAATTCCCAAGTGTAGTTATTGCTTATGGTGACTGTCCATGTAGTTGATGTAGATTGAGTCGGATGGCCAGACCGGCCGTTGCAGCTTGCGTCCAACGGAGGCCGCTCGGACCCCTCAAGTACCCTGAGATACCGCTCGCCCGCACTATGAGGGGAGCAGAGGTGTTGAAGTACGCCGCGCCCGCGGTGAACAGATACAGGCTGCGGGCATGTAGCAGGTCGTGCGCCGCACATCAGCCTTGGCCGGGAGGAGAGCTCCGGCTCACCGTTCATATGTCGTCCTCGCTGGAGAGGAGGGGGCCCATCCCCCTCCCCAGTCGCTGCACGGCGCTGCGCGGCTGCGGGGGCGCTGAAACATTAAAGCTAGGCGGCAGAATTGTGTTGGACTATCATCTTCTTTGAGGGTACAGGCTTGTGGAGAGGTTGAGGGGCCAGCGGCGTGTAGATATCCATGGCATTTACTATTATGAAGCCACAGTGTAAGGTGGAGCAGGAGACGGGAGCGTGGTAATGGCCGTGGCAAGAACAGGATGGCAGTTTAACGGGTCGGGGCAGGTTTTACACAAGGCTTACATCTAAAACCAAAATATTACAGAAGGGGCAGAATGCCTTAAAAGTGAAACTCAAAAAAAATATAACCTTCATATCCTTTCAAAATAATATGAAGCAAGTTAACACAGAAATTACACCGGTTTCACCTGGGACAGGTGAACTCTAAATATCCTCTCGGTGGCTGGATTACTTAGCAATAAGGTAACCGGCGTAAGAAAATCGAGAATGATACAAGGCCCATGAAATCTGGGGGCAAGCTTGCCCGCGGGAACAAAATTTTTGACCATAACCTGGTCACCTACCTTCAAAGTGGTGGGTCTCCGTCCACGATCATACCTTTCCCTAACCTTTTCATGAGACACTTTAAGATTGGCTTTAGCCTTCTTCCAAAGATCTTTAATGTTATCCGGATCTATTGTCTCGGGTAGAATGTCATTCAAAGACCAGAGGTTAGAGAGCGGCGAGTTGGGAACAAACTTGAACATCAAAGAAGCTGGAGTAAATTTGTGTGATTCATGGACCGCCGAATTCAAAGCAAAAGCTAACCAATGCAGGGACGTGTCCCACCTAGAATGATCTTCATGATGATAGGCAATAAGTGCGGACCTGAGATTACGGTTAACCCGTTCAGCCAGAGATGGTTGAGGGTAATAAGCGGAAGTAGTTACATGAGAGATGGACAAGTCAAAACAGAATTTACGAAATAAATTAGATGTAAAAGCCTTAGCATTATCAGATACAATGTATTGGCACGGACCAAAAGAAGCGAAAATAGAATTTAAGCAAGTAATGGTTGACTGAGCGGTAGCCAGCTTAGTCGGAAATAACCAGGAAAATCTTGTAAAACCATCTACACACACAAAGATGAACTTGTTGGCATTACCCTTTGACTGGGGGAAGGGTCCCACATAATCAATATACAGGCGTTCCATGGGGCGCGACGCTTGATGAGAAGACAAAAGGCCTACTTTAGTGGACATGGTGGGTTTACTGATCAAACAAGATTTACAAGCTTTTACAAGTTCCCGAATTTCACCGTCCATACCTTTCCATATGAACATTTCACGAATCTTTTCACGAGTTTTAAAGATTCCAAGATGCCCCCCCAATGGGGTCTCATGATAGTATTTGAAGATCATAGGTACAAGAACCGCTAGAACAACAACTTTCATCAACTTATCATGCCTCGAAGGGCAACATAAAACACCATTCCTCAGAACATAAGGGACGACATGTTCCCCAGTAGAAAGGGTTTCCATTATCGGAGCCAGCGTAGGATCTTCACGTTGGTATTTCTCAATATCCCTAAAAAGCATGGGAGCATCTGTTAAGATGGCATTAACACCAGATAGTATGGACTCAGAAGGTGATGAACTGTCGACCGGTTCGTGGGTCTCTACGTCGTTATGAAACATACGGCTGAGTCCATCAGCAACAACATTTTCGGTACCTCTGATATGTCTAACATCAAACTGGAAGGCGGAAATACGAATAGCCCAGCGGGCTATACGACCAGTACGACGCGGCCTACCTAAGACCCAGCTTAAGGCTTGATTATCTGTCTCCAGGTCGAATTTAACGTGTTCCAGATAGAGACGGAACTTTTCTAAGGCAAATAAGACTGCCAAACCTTCGAGCTCATAGATGGAATACTTGGCTTCTTGAGCCGACAATGTCCTAGACGCATAGGCGATGGGTCGCCTCCCTAGTTCAGTCTCTTGAAGAAGGACTGCAGCTACAGCTGACGACGACGCATCCGTTTGGACGATGAATTTCTTCGAGAAATCAGGCATAGCAAGTACAGGGGCATTACAGAGAGCTAATTTAAGATCTTCGAAAGCGGCTTGTTGAGAAGGTCCCCACTCGAATTTGATGCCTTTCCTACGAAGAAGGTTTAAGGGCGCCGCTCTATTAGCGAAGTTAGGAATAAACTTCCTGAAGAAATTCACCATACCAATGAATCTAGCGATACCTTTGATGTCCTTAGGAGGTTTAAAATCACGGATGGCCTGTGTTCTAGAATGATCGACAGCTACCCCATCGGGTGACACAATATGCCCTAGGAATGACATAGAGGGCTTAGCAAAGGCAACCTTGGACAACTTGACAGTTAACCCAGCCTTACGAAGGCGATTCAGAACTTCTCGCAGATGATCTAGATGTTCTTCAAAGGTTTCGGAAAATACGACGACATCATCCAAGTAGTGATATAAGTACTCAAATTTGATGTCGGAAAAGACCCTATCTAGTAGCCTAGTGAGCACAGCTGCCCCCGTGGGGAGCCCGAAAGGCACGCGGTTGTATTCGTATAAGTTCCAGTCCGTGGCAAACGCTGTAAGATGTTTAGACTCTTCGGCAAGGGGAATTTGGTTGTAGGCCTGATTCAAATCCAAGATCGTGAAGAACTTGGCCTTACGAAACCATGAAAAACAAGAATGAAGGTCGGGAAGGGGCACAGATTGCAACACCACCTTCCGATTGAGAGCCCTGTAATCAATGACAGGCCTGAAGCCTCCTTGGGGTTTCGGGACTAGAAAAATAGGCGAAGAATACGCTGACTTAGAGGGCCTAATAATACCATCCTTCAACATCTGATCGATGATTTCTTTCAGAGCCTTCATTTTAGGTGGAGATAGCCTATACGGTGGAAAACGGACAGGAATCGAATCCGTGACCTCAATTTTGTATTCAATAAGGTCAGTAACACCAAGAGTATCAGAGAACACCTCGGGAAACGACTGACACAGTTTCCGAATACTATCAGCCTGCTCCTCAGGTAGATGTCTAAGGTCTAACAACATCTCATCCTGGGTAGGCGAAATAGATGAACATGATACAGAATTACACTTTAACAAGGGAATTCTACAATTGGACGCAAATTTGAATGTGCACGACCTACTCTGGAGATCGAGCACAAGACCAGTGTGAGAAATGAAGTCCGCTCCCAATATGATGGGGCAAGACAAACGCTTGGCCACAAACAATTTGATCTTCCATGTAAATTTAAAAACCCGAATTTTGACATGTAAGGAACCTAGAATTTCTAATGGAGATGAATTAGCCGAAACATATTTAACAGGAGATGAGTCATAGTCAGGGAGTTTACAAACAGATTTCAATTTAGAATACCATTCAGCCGAAATAATCGAACAAACACTGCCTGAATCTAAAAGAGCTGTTATAGGCTCGTTATTTAACTCAATCTTAAGAAAAGGAACAGGTGCGGGGGTATCCGCCGCAATCCTAAGACATTCTTTAGGGCATTCAAAAGATGAATTTGAAGGCTGATTGTTCTCTGCATTTACAACCTGTTTACTAGGGGCTGAGTCTCGGGAAGATGGATTAGTCGACTCAACCGATGCCACTAGTCACTTTTTATTATTGGCATAGGTGGAATTGGCACCAGAAGTTGAGCAGGAGGGGGTGCTATTTGAGTTTGGGCAATTTTTGGCGATATGTGAGAAGGCCCCACACTTAAAACAGCCTTGTGATGAACCAGCTCCATTATTTGCCCTACTAGACTTGATCAGAGGACACTTATTCCGCAGATGGTCAGGCGACCCGCACGCATAACATTTACGGGGATTGACTGGTCGGCGAGGTGGAGGCCGAGTGTTACTAAAGGAAGGCGGGGGTTCTTTCGCGACACGCAAAGAATCGGCGTATCTAACTCCTTCCGCAGAGACGGCCAATGCTTCAAGTTCAGAGAAGGTTTGCGGACACGCCGCGAAACACAAATATGACCTGTAGGATGGCGAAATACCTTCTACAATAGCCTGCACAATCTGATCTTCAGGAAAGTGCAGAGCAAACACCCTAGTGTAGAATTTGATATCTTGAATGAAATCAGCCAAGTTTTCATCCAAGCGCTGTACACGGTAATAGTACTTCTGAATCAGGGAGGACCTGGCCCTAGCCGGGATGAAGTTAGCTAGCAAATGGGCATGGAAATCCTCAATAGATGATTGCTCGGCAATGGCTCTTACGATTTTATCAGAGAGAATACCAATAGCATACGGATAGATAATTTGCAAAATTTGACATGGGGAAAGAGAAAACACAAGGGCATGATCCTGAAATTCCACTAGAAATCTTAAAAATGAAATTACGTCACTGGTGGTATTAACGGAAAACTTGGATATACCTCTGAGCAACATTGCCAATGGATGAGGCAAGCTGCTAAACCCGGGCGACATAGTAGGTAAAGGTTTCAATGGCAAAGAAGTTAATTCAGAGCGGATGTTACCCAATGACGCACGGCGTTCAGATTCGTTGTTCGATGGGGCAGAGATAGTTTGAGCAGCAACGGTTATCCTATTGCCTTCTCCCTTAGCAGGTTCTTCCTCACTACTTACATTCACTATGGTGGGCTGATCAGATTTGGGAGGAACTTCCCCAGTTAACAATTGAGTGACTTTACTAGACAATTCAGAGATAGTTTCAAGGAGCGTATTAGCTTGCTTCCTCTGAACGTCATTCACCTTTAGAGACAACAGATCATTAACTCTATTTGCAAAGTGATACAGCCTGCCTTGCACACGCTTAATTTGGTTAGGAGACGGATCATTTTCATCAAAAAAGCTGACTACAGATGCTAGCCCAGTAATATTCTCGACGATCGTGGAAAGAGAGTCATCAATTTCTTTCTCTCCCAAATTGGGGATGGAAATGGGCAAATCAAGGGACTCTCTAAGCTTGTTGGTGTCGATTGCAACCGTGCCTCCAGATTGCACATTTCTGATAGTTAACTCGTATATCAACTCCTCTTTGCGCAAGTAGTTAAGGAGGAGAACATCGCGAGGGCCGGACATGATGACAGAACAATTTAAAAAAAAACTCAAAAAATTCCAGCAACTGAGAAAATTGTTAGAGTTCGAATTAAAGCAATGTTTAGCCGTCAAAAGGGGCTAAATTGAGACCCATTCAACCACGCTCTGCTACCACTTGTTACCGTGGTTTAGCGGTAGGTAGAGGTGAAAGAAGGTGCGGGTGTGAATGGGTTTCAAGCTACGAATTTAACGTGCAATGTAAAATTAATTTAAAATTTAACTAGGTTATATTTTCTTTTCAAATACAAGAGATAACAATCATGACAGGTACAGAGTAGCAAAAATGTAGGTACAATATTACTGGATTCGGGCTCAGTGCCCTTACTTCATAACTCTTGGGCCATCAGCCCCGCCTTACTCCAAAAAAAATTTTAGCCAAGGGGCAGAAAGCCCCATTCATGCCCAGGAGCACTGGCTCCAAACATTACAGATAAAGCCTGCACGAGGCATACAGAAACAAATTTCAAAGAGCGATCCGCTCTCAAAATTGTAAGCCTATCACAAGGCCACACCAAACTCTACCTTCAAGCTGTCCTTCTAAGGACGTATTCACAGGGGTAAAATACCCAACCTACGGAGGTCTATTACATGAAAAGAAGGTTGATTACATGACCTCTAAAATAACAATTTGAGAGGAGGCGATCTTGCACTCCTAATACACTTTGTTTTTAAAACCTAATCTGGCTCTGGGCCACTAACGCAAGGGCTAATCCCATACTACAGAGGTGACTTAGAGAAGAACGCTTTACATTACATAAACGAAGAATAGTTTGAAAAAAAATAAGTTCACCTCAAAACAAATGTGAGTGGGAGCTCGAGAGGGTTAGCACTCTCTATCCCAATATGTAGCTTTACAAGAAAAAGATGAAAAGAGTAATTACATTTTAGGAAAAGGTTACATGATGGAAATGCTTCGAACCCGCCGCGAGTGTTAAACTGCCAACCTAGCAAGAAAAGAAGTTATTAATAGGCCATTACCTGGAGTTGAACGGCTGAAGAAGAAAGAGGCGCTTCCCGCCTCCTGCTATGTACTTAATACACTGAAAGATGGAACAGAAGTGGCCCGGAGACCCCAAAATCAGCCGTTTATATACTCTCGCGGAAGTTTCTAGGCGTTAGGGGAATGAAAACACCCGCCCACAATGTTTTTATTGGATAGGACCCCGCAATCGATTCAAGTTGGGGGAAGATACATCAGATTGGATAGAAATTAATTTAAGAAATTCGGGATTGGCTACATGCAAAACAAGGGGAAAGAGAGGGGTATACAGCCAACTTAAACAATAACAGAAAGAAATTTAGCAAAGAACAAACATTTGAAATAAAAATTTCTTCAACAAAATAGTTCTTTGACTCCGCACTAGGTTGCACTATTGTTGATCTTCAGTAGTGTCCTCTAGAAGAGAAAGTTCACACTTCTTACTTCAAGCTAAACAAAAACACATCAAAAGTGACACAGTTCAAAAACTCAAAATTGTCCACGTGGTGACATCTTCTGAGAAAGTAGAGAATTAATAGAATAGATAAAGTTCAACCTTCCTCCAGAAGAGGAGTTTCAACTGGCGCAACTTTTAAATAAACGGTGTAGAGGTGTACCGCCCGGTACAATTATTATTATTATTATTATTATTATTATTATTATTATTATTAAATTCAAATGTTGAATTTTACAGCATTACCAGGGAACATAGAGCCTGCGTGGCTCAGGCAGCAGAGCGCCGGCCTCTCATCGCTGGATACCGTGGTTCAAATCTGGGTCACTCCATGTGAGATTTGTGCTGGACAAAGCGGAGTCGGAACAGGTTTTTCTCCAGGTACTCCGGTTTTCCCTCTCATCTTTCAGTCCGGCAACACTCTCCATTATCATTTCATTTCATCTGTCAGTCATTTATCATTGCCCCAGGGGAGTGCGACAGGCTTCATTCATTCCATTCGTGACCCGGTCGGATGACTGGAAACAGGCTGTGGATTTTCACCAGAGGTCGTACGCATCGTTCAAGGGTTTATTAGCCTCCTCTGGAGATTAGTAGTGGTGACCGACCCATAATCACGGCTTCGATTCGAACCAACAAAAGAGAATACTAAACCTGAAAGACTGCATTTAGTTTTAGCAGATCAACCTATAAAATGAAACTATATTACTACTTCAACAACAGCCCTGCGGTATCTTCCTACAAGGGTATAGAAGTAACGGGAGTGAAATATCAGCACTCTGTGATCTGTGAGTATGCGGTGAGGAAGTATACACGATGAGGAAAGCATGGTTGATAGCAGTGGCGATCTGATGGACCTATCCCTCTGGTCCCCGCACCTATTTATTTATTTATTTATTTATTTATTTATTTATTTATTTATTTATTTATTTATTTATTTATTTATTTATTTATTTATTTATTTATTTATTTATTTATTTATTTATTT
Organism: Anabrus simplex; assembly: GCF_040414725.1. Lineage (NCBI taxonomy): Eukaryota > Metazoa > Arthropoda > Insecta > Orthoptera > Tettigoniidae > Anabrus > Anabrus simplex. The sequence continues at coordinate 139,400,855 of NC_090269.1, read as the reverse complement.
ATTGACTTTAGCAGTGGCGAAATTAGGGCTCGTGGCCCTCTCTTACACTTAACCACATAATTAATCTACAGATTATACATATATAAAATAAATGTACTATTCTATCAAAAAATCAAAGCTAAGCTAAAAATTAGAGATTTGGACAACATATAATGAAGAAAGAAAGCAGAGTTCAACAAATAAAATAGAACAAAATTCGGAGCGTATAGATAATGATAAAGAGACAAAGTCATAATGAAAAAGTAAGATACAAACTGGAAAAAATAAGCAATGCATAAACAGAACACAATATGTAATAAAGTAAATGGAAATATAAGTATGGCAATAAAAATGATCTATGTACATGAGTAAGAAGCTACATATTATGTACATTACACTATCATAATAATAATTATTATTATTGTACCGGGCGGTACACCTCCACGCCGCGAATTCAAATATAGCGCCAGTTGAAATTTCTCTACAGGAGAAAGCCTGAACTTTAACAAACTGTATTAACTCAACGGTTTCTCGGAATATGTCACTACTGTAAATTTGGTAATCTTGAAGTGTTCTGAACTGTGTCTATTTTGAGTTGTGTTTGTTTGCTCCGTATCAAGAAGTTTGAACATTCTCTAACAGATGTCAATACCCAAAACTATGGTAACACACTCTGGTGCAATGGAATGAACTTTCTTGAAGAAATATTGTATTCCTAAGTTTTATTTTTACTAAATTTTGTTCTGTGGTTTGTGGGTTGGCAATATAAATCCTTTCCCTCCGCCAGTTTTGAAATTAGCCAATCATAAATTTCTGTAATTAATTTCCCACCAATAAGGTGTTTCTTCATCGTCTTGTGTATTAGTTTTTGCTGGTAGCCAATAAAAGTTTGTGGGCGGGTTGTTGTCATTCATGAATGGTCTCGAATGTTCCACGAGGGTATATAAACTGCTGATTTTCTTGTCTCGGTGCCACTTCAGTAACATCTTTCTCAGTGTGTGAATATATATCAGGGGGCGGGAGGCGCCTCTTTCTTCACGCAGAAGCTCATCTACAAGGTAATGGCCTGTTAACATCTTCATTTCTTGCTAGCTCAGCAGTCTACTCTCGGGGAGGGTTCGAAACCTTTAATATGTAACCAATTCCTTTAAAATGTAAATTAAATTTTCTGTGTAAAAACTTCATATCTCTTTTACTGTAAAGCGGGGATAGAGAGTGCTTCATCCTCTCGAACTCCCCTTCATTTTGAAATTGAGGTGACTACGTTTTCATGACCGTTTCTTCTCTTCCTTATGCATTAAAGTTTTCTCATACGTGTCACCTCCCTAGCTTGGGATTAGCCCCTGTATATCGACCTAGAGCCACTTAGGTTTTAAAATGTGTATTAGGAGTGCAAACTACGCCTCCAGTCAATTTGGTATTTTGGGCCATGTAATTAACCTGTTTCTTTCCTGAGTAGACCCAGTAGGTTGGGTACATGATACCCCTGTGTAAATTTGTAAGTTGTGCCTGCAGGCAAGCGATTGTAAAAGTCGAGGATGCCTTAAATAGGCGTGAGTAACTGGGAGCCGGTTCGCTCGTTTCAAATTAGGTTTTGAGTGCCTCTTGAAGGCCGCAATGTATTTGGTGAGAGCAAGTGCTCTTTGATTTCAGGGGAATTCTGCCCCAGGTGGTCTGGTTGAATATTGGTAAAGTGGAGCTTGGAGCTCATGAATTATTCACCCCGGGGCTTGAACCCCAGCAAATGTAATTTATTAACTTGTTTTCCTGCTACTTGGTACCTGTTTCTCTGTTGTTGTAATTTGTTGATTTTGAAAAGAAAATATAACCTTCGTTAAAGTTTTAAATTAACTTTAATTTTGTAGTTGAGACCTATTCCCGCCCACACCTTCTTTCACCTCTAACTACCACCGATAACTCCGTAACAATTATGATTATTATAATAACCACAATCACACAACCTATCATACGCCATCATACACACGAAACAATCAGCGGTACTCAACAGGTAATCTCTACATGCAGTCTTAAATTTCGATATTGAGCTTGAGTTCCTGACAGCAGCTGGGAGTGAATTCAAAGGCCGTGACCCAGCCACAACGAAGAATCTGTTATATATTGAAGAGTGGTTGACGGGAATAGCGAGGGAAGTGCCAGATCTAGTGTTACAATTATGGAATGAGGATAATAAATGAAATGTTGAAGAGATGTATTTGGGTAGATTTTCCTTCTGAGTTCGATATATCAACGTAAGTACGTGGAATTTCCGTCGCCTCTCGGGTTTCAGCCAGGAAGGAAATGTGTAGCTAGGGGTTATGTGAGCATCGTAGCTCAAGTTAAAAACAAATCGAAGACCAGAGTTCAATGTTCGTTGAAGTTTCATAGTTTGTTTACGGGTTACAACAATGAGGACAATGTCGCAGTAGTCAAGTATTGGTAGTATCAAAGTTTGGAGTAGTTTTATCTTTACGTCCTGTGGCAAAATGTCCTTATGTCGTTTCAGAGGGTGAAGCGTCTCGTACATCTTTCTACATGTATTTCATTCGTATGCAGACCAGTCAAGAGTTTCAGTCAGGGTCATACCTAGGTTCTACACTTCCTTACTGAACGGGATTACGGTGGCATTTAATGTCACCGGAGGAATAGCATAATTTTTATACATAATGTTTAATAATTTCTGAGAACCGATAATAATTGTTTGAGTTTTTGGGGGGTTGAGGGGGAGAGAGTTTTCACTGGCGTACACACTGAGCTGTTGAAGGTCGGAGTTAATATATCTTATTGCATTCGATATATCATTTATATTAACGGGCATCGGGCATAGATCAGCAAGCCGCGAGTGGCGAATCTAGGGGAGAGGGACGTATCGTCTGGAATGCAATGTCTTGCTCTCAGAAATACGAGCGACATCTTTTCTCATTGCTTTCAAGTTTTGTAAATGGAACAATGTGTCAGATACTTACATTATAATGTGGTTTAGTTTTCCATCGTTGTCATCAGAGCTTTGGGCTTGGTAGCCCTCAGAACACGCCAATGGATCTCACAAAGTACGCACGGATTTTTTGTACTATTGGAACAGCGTTGTTTATTCACAGTAGCGGCGACTAGGGTGGGGGAGTAGCAGACATTAGATGTTTTGCCCCTTTAAGCAACAAGCATCGTCATCATCATCATCATCATCATCAAACTTTTGGAGATACTATTACATTTTTATTCCATTTAAACAGGCTAAAACAAGGAATAATGGGAATTATTAACAAAAGCCATTTGTACAAGCGCTGTTGTCTTATCAGATAATTCTTTTCTTTATTTTATTTAATCATTTCCAAAATGATTAGCGGCAATGCGCACAAAATATCCTTCGTCCTGGCAAACCGATTTGTATGGCGCCATAGCAAATAGTGGAGACTTCGCCTGTGATATGAGGAAGGGTAGCAGGGCTATGTTTTTTTTTTTTTTTTGTGGTAAGGACATAGACACTGAGGTATCTTGCGGCGTGCATTCATCGGTCAGGCAGTCTCGTTAGTGCCTTTAATTCTTTTAGTGTAGGCCTATAGTAAAATATTACTGTAAATGATTTTAAATGTATAATCAAAACCGTAATTGTTTTTGTACCGGGCGGTACACCTCCACGCCGCTAATTTAAAAATTGCGCCTGTTGAAACTCCTCTGCTGGAGGAAGTCTGAACTTTATCTACACTATTAATTCTCTACTTTCTCAGAAGATGTCACCACGTGGAAAATTTTGAATTTTTGAACTGTGTCATTTTTGATGTGTTTTTGTTTCGCTTGAAGTAAGAAGTGTGAACTTTCTCTTCTAGAGGACACTACTGAAGATCAACAATAGTGCACCCTAGTGCGGAGTTAAAGAACTATTTTGTTGGAGAAATTTTTATGTCAAATGTTTGTTCTTTGCTAAATTTCTCTCAGTCATTGGTTAAGTTGGCTATATTAACCCCTTCTTTCCCCTTGTTTTAAATCTAGCCTATCCCGAATTTCTTAAATTAATTTTCCACCAATTATGTGTTTCCTCTTAGTATTGTGTAGGGGGTTTATTGATGAACCAATAAAATCCTCGTGGGAGGGTGTTCTCATTCCCCTAACGCCTAGAACCTTCCGCGAGAGTATATAAACTGCTGATTTTAGGGTCTCCGAGCCACTTCTGTTCCATCTTTCTGTGTGCAAAGTACATAGCAGGGGGCGGGAAGCGCCTCTTTCTTCTCCAGCAGTTCAACACCAGGTAATGGCCTCTTAATAACTTCTTTTCTTGCTAGGTCGGCAGTTTAACTCTCGGGGCGGGTTCGAAGCGTTTCCACCATGTAACCTTTTCCTAAATGTAACTACTCGTTTCATCTATTTTCTTTTGAAGCTACATACTGGGATAGAGAGTGCTGACCCTCTCGAGCTCCCACTCATATTGTTTTGAGGTGAACTTATTTTTTTCAACCTATTCTTCGTTAACGTAAAACAAATTGTTCTCTTCCTAAGTCACCTCTTTAGTATGGGATTAGCCCTTGTAATAACGGCCTAGTGCCAAGTAGGTCTTAATCAAAGTGTATTAGGAGTGCAGATCGCCTCCTCTCAAATTGTTATTTTAGAGGTCATGTAATTACCCCTTTTCATTTAATAGACCTCAGTAGGTTGGGTATTTTACCCCTGTGTCTATGTCCAGTGAGGACAACTTGAAGGTGGAGTTTGGTGTGGCCTTTGAGAGGCTTAAAGTTGAGAGCGAGTGGCTCTTTTTGAAAATTGAGTGTTGTATGCCTCGTGGAGGCTTTTCAGTGTAATTTGGAGCAAGTGCTCTTAGGTATGAATGGGGTTTTCTGCCCCTCTGTTAAAGCTTGTGTTTGGGGTAAAGCGGAGCTAATTGCTCAAGAATTGTGAGACTGGGGCTCGAAGCCCAAATCCTGTAAATTTTGTAATCGTATTCTTATTGCCTTGCTACCTTGTACCTGCCATGAGTGTTATTTCTTCATTTTTGAAAAGAAAATATAACCTTGTTAAATTTTAAATTAATTTTACTTTAGTAGCTTGAGACCTGTTCACCACCCCGCACCTTCTTTCACGCATAACTACCACTAAAACGCGGTAACAAGTGGTAGAAGAGCGTGGTTGAATGGGTCTCAATTTAGCCCCTTTTGACGGCTAAACATTGCTTTGTTCCGAACTCTAACGATTTTCTCTGTTGCTGGAAATTTTTGATTTTCTCTGTTTCAAAATTTTTCTGTCATCATGCCCGGCCCTCGCGATGTTCTCCACCTTAACTATTTGCGCAAAGAGGAGTTGATCTATGAATTAACTATTAGAAATGTGCAATCTGGAGGCACGGTTGCTGTCGATACTAACAAGCTTAGAGAGTCCCTTGATTTGCCCATTTCTATCCCCACCTTGGGAGAGAAAGAAATTGATGACTCTCTTTCCACGATCGTCGAGAATATTACTGGGCTAGCATCGGTAGTTAGTTTTTTTGATGAAAATGATCCGTCACCTAATCAAATTAAGCGTGTGCAAGCCAGGCTGTTTCATTTTTCAAATAGAGTTAACGATCTGTTGTCTCTAAAGTTGAATGACGTTCAGAGGAAGGAAGCTAGTACGCTGCTTGAAAATATTTCTGATTTGTCTAGTAAGGTCACTCAATTGTTAACTGGCGAAGTTCCTCCCAAAATTGATCAACCCACCACGGTGAATGTAGGTAACGAGGACGATCCTCCTAAAGGAGATGTCAATAGGAAAACCGTTGCTGCTCAAACTATATCTGCCCCATTGGACAACGAATCTGAACGCCGTGTATCGTTGAGTAACATCCGTTCTGAATTAACTTCCTTGCCGTTGAAACCTTTACCTACTATGTCACCTGGGTTCAGCAGCTTGCCTCATCCATTGGCAATGCTGCTCAGAGGTATATCGAAGTTTTCCGTTAATACCACCAGTGAAGTAATTTCATTTTTAAGATTTCTAGTTGAATTTCAGGATCATGCCCTTGTGTTTTCTCTTTCTCCATGTCAAATTTTGCAAATTTTCTATCCGTATGCTATTGGTATTCTCTCAGATAAAATCGTAAGAGCCATTGCCGAGCAATCATCTATTGAGGATTTCCATGCCCATTTGCTAGCTAACTTCATCCCGGCTAGGGCCAGGTCCTCCCTTATTCAGAAGTACTATTACCGTGTACAACGCTTGGATGAAAACTTGGCTGATTTTATACAGGACATTAAGTTTTATACTAGGGTGTTTTCTCTTCATTTCCCTGAGGATCAGATTGTACAAGCTATTGTGGAAGGGATTTCACCACCCTACAGGTCATATTTGTGTTTCGCGGCGTGCCCGCAAACTTTCTCTGAACTGGAAGCGTTGGCCGTCTCAGCGGAAGGAGTTAGATACGCCGATTCTTTGCGTGTCGCGAAAGAACCCCCGCCTTCCTTTAGTAATACTCGGCCTCCACCTCGCCGACCAGTCAATCCCCGTAAATGTTATGCTTGCGGGTCGCCTGACCATCTGCGCAACAAGTGTCCACTGATCAAGTCAAGTGGGACAAGGAATGGAGCCGGGTCATCACAAGGCTGTTTTAAGTGTGGGGCCTTCTCACATATCGCCAAGAATTGCCCAAACTCAAATAGCACCCCCTCCTGCTCAACTTCTGGTGCAAATTCCACCTATGCCAATACTAAAAAGTGACTAGTGGCTTCGGCTGAGTCGACTAATCCATCTTCCCGAGACTCAGCCCCTAGTAAACAGGTTGTAAATGCAGAGAACGATCAGCCTTCAAATTCATCTTTTGAATGCCCTAAAGAATGTCTTAGGATTGCGGCGGATACCCCCGCACCTGTTCCTTTTCTTAAGATTGAGTTAAATAACGAGCCTATAACAGCTCTCTTAGATTCAGGCAGTGTTTGTTCGATTATTTCGGCTGAATGGTATTCTAAATTGAAATCTGTTTGTAAACTACCTGACTATGCCTCATCTCCTGTTCAATATGTTTCGGCTAATTCATCCCCATTAGAAATTCTAGGTTCCTTACTGGTCAAAATTCGTATTTTTAAATTTACATGGAAAATCAAACTGTTTGTGGCCAAGCACTTGTCTTGCCCCATTATATTGGGAGCTGACTTTATTTCTCACACTGGTCTTGTGCTCGATCTTCAGAGTAGGTCTTGCACTTTCAAATTTGCCTCTAATTGTAAAATCCCACTATTAAAGTGTAATTCTGCATCATGTTCTTCTATTTCGCCTACCCAGGATGAGATGTTGTTAGACCTTAGACATCTACCTGAGGAGCAGGCTGATTGTATTCGCAAATTGTGTCAGTCGTTTCCAGAGGTGTTCTCTGATACTCTTGGTGTTACTGACCTTATTGAATACAAAATTGAGGTCACGGATTCGATTCCTGTCCGTTTTCCACCGTATAGGCTATCTCCACCTAAAATGACGGCTCTAAAAGAAATCATCGATCAGATGTTGAAGGACGGTATTATTAGGCCCTCTAAGTCAGCGTATTCTTCGCCCATTTTTCTAGTCCCGAAACCCCAAGGAGGCTTCAGGCCTGTAATTGATTATAGGGCTCTCAATCGGAAGGTGGTGTTGCAATCTGTGCCCCTTCCTGACCTTCATTCTTGTTTTTCATGGTTTCGTAAGGCCAAGTTCTTTACTATCTTGGACTTGAATCAGGCCTATAATCAAATTCCCCTTGCCGAAGAGTCTAAACATCTTACAGCGTTTGCCACGGACTGGAACTTATACGAATACAACCGCGTGCCTTTCGGGCTCCCCACGGGAACAGCTGTACTCACTAGGCTACTAGATAGGGTCTTCTCCGACATCAAATTTGAGTACTTATATCACTACTTGGATGATGTCGTCGTATTTTCAGAGACTTTCGAAGAACATCTAGATCATCTGCGAGAAGTTCTCGATCGCCTTCGTAAGGCTGGGTTAACTGTCAAGTTGTCCAAGGTGGCCTTTGCTAAGTCCTCTATGTCATTCCTAGGGCATATTGTGTCACCTGATGGTGTAGCTGTCGATCATTCTAGAACACAGGCCATCCGTAATTTCAAACCTCCCAAGGACATTAAAGGTATCGCCAGGTTCATTGGTATGGTGAATTTCTTCAGGAAGTTTATTCCTAACTTCGCTAATAGAGCGGCGCCCTTAAACCTTCTCCGTAGGAAAGGCATCAAATTCGAGTGGGGACCTTCCCAACAAGCCGCTTTCGAAGATCTTAAATTAGCTCTCTGTAATGACCCTGTTCTTGCTATGCCTGATTTCTCGAAGAAATTCATCGTACAAACCGACGCGTCGTCGTCGGCGGTCGCTGCAGTCCTTCTTCAAGAGACGGAACTAGGGAGGCGCCCCATCGCCTATGCATCTAGGACTCTCTCGGCTCAAGAAGCAAAGTACTCCATATATGAGCTCGAAGGTTTGGCAGTCTTATTCGCCTTAGAAAAGTTCCGTCTTTACCCGGAACATGTTAAATTCGACCTGGAGACAGATAATCAAGCCTTAAGCTGGGTCTTAGGTAGGCCGCGTCGTACTGGTCGTATAGCCCGTTGGGCCATCCGTATTTCTGCCTTCCAGTTTGATGTTAGACATATCAGAGGTACCGAAAATATTGTCGCTGATGGACTCAGCCGTATGTTTTCAAACGACGTTGAGAACCAGGAACCGGTCGACAGTTCATCACCTCCCGAGTCTGCACCATCTGATGTTAATGCCATCTTAACTGATGCTCCCATGCTCTTTAGGGATATCGAGAAATACCAACGTGAAGATCCGACGCTGGCGCCGATAATGGAAACCCTTTCTTCTGGGGAACATGTTGACCCTTATGTTCTGAGGAATGGTGTTCTATGTTGCCCTTCGAGGCATGATAAGATGATGAAAGTTGTTGTTCCAGCTGTTCTTGTACCTATGATCTTCAAGTATTATCATGAGACCCCATTAGGAGGGCATCTTGGTATCTTTAAAACTCGTGAAAAGATCCGTGAAATGTTCATCTGGAAAGGTATGGACGGTGAAATCCGTGAACTAATAAAAGCTTGTAAATCGTGTTTGCTCAGTAAACCTACCATGTCCACTAAGGTAGGCCTTTTGTCTTCGCATCAAGCGTCGCGCCCCATGGAACGCCTGTACATTGATTATGTAGGACCCTTCCCCCAGTCAAAGGGTAATGCTAACAAGTTCATCTTTGTGTGTGTAGATGGTTTTACCAGATTTTCCTGGTTATTTCCGACTAAGCTGGCTACCGCTCAGTCTACCATTACTTGCCTAAATTCTATTTTTGCTTCTTTTGGTCCGTGCCAATATATTGTATCTGATAATGCTAAGGCGTTCACATCAAATCTTTTTCGTAAATTCTGTTTTGACTTGTCCATCTCTCATGTAACTACTTCTGCTTATTACCCTCAACCATCTCTGGCTGAACGGGTTAACCGTAATCTCAGGTCCGCACTTATTGCCTATCATCATGAAGATCATTCCAGGTGGGACACGTCCCTGCATTGGATAGCTTTTGCTTTGAATTCGGCGGTTCATGAATCTCACAAGTTTACTCCAGCTTCTTTGATGTTTAAGTTCGTTCCCAACACGCCGCTCTCGAACCTCTGGTCTCTGAGTGACATTCTACCCGAGACAATAGATCCGGATAATATTAAAGATCTTTGGAAGAAGGCTAAAGCCAATCTTAAAGTGTCTCATGAAAAGGTTAGGGAAAGGTATGATCGTGGACGGAGACCCACCCCTTTGAAGGTAGGTGACCAGGTAATGGTCAAAAATTTTGTTCCCGCGGGCAAGCTTGCCCCCAGATTCCATGGGCCGTGTATCATTCTCGATTTCCTTACGCCGGTTACCTTATTGTTAAGCAATCCAGCCACCGAGAGGATATTTAGGGTTCACCTGTCACAGGTATACAATAAAGCGGGGCTGATAATACACAAAACTGGAATTGTAACAATAATATAATAACTAGGGGACTCATGCGAGAAATTTCGCATGTTCGTAAAGTATGTGGTGGAGTAGTCCTCTACTGAACTACTGGCGAACTAAGGAATACACAGTTCAGTGCAATATTAGACAGTCTTACTTACCACTTAATGCCATCTTTGATATTTTAACTTTAATGGTATCCACTTGAATGGAAGCAAATACAAGTGCATCATTATACAGACGAATGTTCCAGTGGCTTTACTATCATTCTTTTCTTAACTGATAATTACAGCGTATTATAATGACATAAAATCGGTGTCCCAGCGGCCAAAATGTGCAGTGGAGGGCAATGATGGCGCGTATTTTCCTACAGCAACAGTATTTGCAAATCGCACACTTCGTACAACTTTTTTAAACTCATTGTTTAAAGAAATTATCGATATGTATGATGTGAGAGTGCAATTCTTCACTGACAATGTCTATTCTCTTTCCTTTGAATGCTCATTTGTCACGATCGGTTACTTACGAGCGCCGCAAGTGGGATCTATACTACTGAAAAATATATATGATATAATAATGCGAATACGCCAAATTAAGCTACATTAAAGGATCACGCGATACTGCATATATTAATTTAAAAATAATTCCCTTCAGTTAAGGTTAATGTTCAATCATTAGAGGTTCATGGTTAGTACATGGAAAGTGTTTATAAACACTATATCATGATTGTCTATTTATAAAGTGCACAATAATAAACTTTCATTGATTATTATACAAATTTGAGTCAGAGTCTGCGTGGGGGAAATAAATCCGAATATATTATTCGCTTTATTAGCTTATGTTTACATCATAATTCGCGCCAGTCAAGGGGCTCATGCCAAAGACTATAGAGTCTACTATCAACTCTGACTTTACTCCATGGTAAGAGAGGAGGCCGATTTCATCACCGACAAGTGTAAGAAATTGCAATTTTCGATCCGAATGAAAAAGTGCATGCAAAGGGAAACAATCGGCTGTAACGGTGGTTGATGACTATCGAGTAATTCGGTATTTTCATTCGATAGTCCTGTCGCTAACACAGCCGAAAAACAGGAACACAGAAAGTGGCCGCATGACTCACATTTACAGTTCCTGTTTTAATTCCTATGTGTAGATATCAATAGTTCTAGAGGTGGATTGGTCGTTCCCTGGCAAGCATAAAGGAAGGATCTCTCCTCTACGCTACTTCAAATACCGTTTTAAATCATATTTCCACGCTTTCTCACGTACGAACGGTCAACGGAAGCGCCACCCACTTCATATAATGTAATGGATGTTTCTGAGAATACTCCGATACACTGTTCAACATCTATCTCGAAGAAATAATCAATGAAAGTTTAAGTGGAAAACGTGTAGTTTGTGTTCGAGGTAAGAGAGTAGAGTGTATAACATTTGCAGATGAAATGGTTGTGATGGGAGAAAGCAAACGTGAAATGATACAAATGTTAGATGAACTCAACATGAAACTAGAAGAATATGGAATGAGAATTAATGAGAAGATCAAAAGTATGATAATTGGAGGAAAAGGTGGAAGTTGTCGTATTGGTATAGGGCAGAAGAAATAGAGCAAGTCAGTAACTGCATTTGGGAAGTATGATCAGAGATGATATGTATTGCACGACAGAAATTAAGAAAATAATTGCCATGGCAAAAGGAGGTTTTAAGAGAAAATAAAAATTACTTTGTGAGCCACTAAACAAATATTTGAGGAAAAGACTTGCTATGTGTTCTATTTGGAGCATAGCGCTGTATGCACAGAGACTTGAACTTTACGAAAGGAAGACGAAAGAAGTTTGGAGGCAGTAGACATGTGGGTATGGAGGAGAATAGAACAAGTGAAATGGGCAGACTTGGTAAGGAGTGGGGAGGTATTAGGAAGAGTTGGAGAAGAACGAAGTATGTTGCAAATCATTAGAAGGAGAAAGATAAACCGGATCGGACATTGTTTGATGAGGAACTGTTTACTGAAAGAAGGAACAGAAGGAACGGTGAAAGGCAAACGAGGAAGAGGAAGGAAAAGATATCAAATGTTGGACAATATCAAAGGAAAGAAATATTCGCACATGAAAAATTTGGTGCGGGACAGGCAAAAGTGGAAGAGTTTCATCCCATGACAAGACCTGCCATAAGGCAGAATACCTGGATGATGATGAATGGTAAAACATTATCCAGTTCCATCTCACTTATCTTCGCCGTCACCTACTCCGTAAGGTTAAACGTAAATTTGGTTGTCCTTGGGTGCTCATTTGTAAAGATCCTGTGTTATTTTCACAAATATACTGCCAAATATACATAACAAGAGTGAGAATATTCCATTTGAAACCACTACCAGGAGACGACATCTAGTTTTAGCAACGTTCAGATCACCATCACATGATTGATCGACATTTCGACCAGTGCCTATCGCAGAGTTCATCAACACGTCAGCTGCAGCTGTCTTTTTTAACTTAATTCATGTATTTAGAGTGCGTGTGGAATGATTGATTAACGTTCATCCCACCACATCAACATCCAAATGTAGCTGAGCTAGATGTCATAATAATAAATAAAGAAACAGATATTGATAAATGAGGCAAGTATCACGTGAAGCGCGTGCGGTTACATGGAGCCTAGTTGAAAAAAAAATAACAGATTGCTAATTACACAATAGTCAGACATGTACTAATTAGCTTGTGGTGATACTGAGGCACTGCCAGTAAAAATTATCATACTGTGAATCAATTTAAAATTATGATTTAATTTAGCACTTTATTTTCATGTTTTAAATTAGTCTATTAGGAAATATTTTATAACTAATGTATATTTTGTTTAGAGATCGCTTAACGTCGCACCGACACATGTAGGTCTTATGGCGACGATGGGCTAGGAGTGGAAAGGAAGCGGCGGTGGCCTTAATTAAGGTACAGCACCAAAATTTGCCTAGTGTAAAAATGGAAAACAACGGAAAACCCTCTTCAGGGCTGCCGACAGTTGGGCTGAAACCCAGTCTCTCTCGAAAGCAAGCTTACAGCTGCGCGCCCAAATACGCTGACAAATTTATAGAAAATAATTTCGTCACTTGCGTCCTACGTTAAGGGTAATTATATTGGGAGAAGCACATAAACACATTCACCCCTTCTTAGCAAACCGCCCCTCTCAGGGGTTTAATTTTGAAGTTGTTTAGTGAGAGAAAGTTTAACAAAATTGTGAAAGGCCGAAACAGATTCCTATTTCATGTTAAAACATGTAAGTGATCCAATGGCCGCGGTGTTTGAAACGTGTGTTCGGCTTCATGGTTCTTACGACCAGAGAGTTCTGTCGGCTTCCACAGTGATACTGGAACACTGTCACATCTAGGTCACAAGAACAATCCAATGTTGGTCATCATATTATAACTGTTTAGGGAAAACCTTTTCTTTTCCTTACAATTTTTCTCTCCGTTGCATCGACACACATAGGTCTTATGGACGACGGTGGGATGGAAAAGGCCTCGGAGAGTGAAGTAAGCGGTCGTGGCCTTAATTAAGGTATAGTCCCAACATATGCCTGGGTGTAAAAATGGGAAACCACGGAAAACCATCTTCAGGGTTGCCAACAGTGGGGGTTCGAACTCGCTATCTCGCGGATGCAAGGTTACAGCTGCACGTTCCTAACCTTACGGTCAGCTCGCCCGGAAAGAAACATTTTATTCTAGGGAAGTGAATGAATCTTCGTGTGTAACAATGTATATCCATTTACATTGCATGTCAAAAAATTGAAGCACCTATACGAAATGATCGGATGTCAATGTACCTTCGTACACCGTCGGCAGTATGTAAATGATAAGAGTTGCATTCTCTGTGACAGGTAGACCGGCAACTGGAGTAGGCCTGGTAGGATATATAGGGGGGTGAACATGTTGAGTGATCACTGACGGGGATACCACGTGCTCGTGTGAGACAGCGTTATCAGCACCTGAAAGGGGCCTTATTGTGCGTCTCCATTTGATCGGTCGGACAAATCGTGCAATATCCAAATTTGTAGGGCATTCGGATATAGCTGCCGATTATGCAGTCAGCAGTGATATTGCAAATCAAAAGTGGACCACGCTTCAGAAGGTCATCACTAAAGCCCGGATTTTTATGCAGTAACAGGTTACATTGCAATCTAATTTGGTTAGTAGAAAGTGTCGGGCACCCGCTCTTTCATAATGTAGCAAGGGTAACATGAACTATAGGGGCTCTGTTGGGCCATACCCCTAATGCTTATGCAATCCTCATAGCACAATCGTTGTGAAGGTAGACTGTACTTGCACCTCGCTTCAGTAACTTTGCATTCTAATCAATTAATGCATGAAAGTCCGGACTCTAGTCATCACTGAGTCAGCTGAGGAAACAATTGGTTTGTGAGGAAAAATACAAGACTGGTTTGATGAAAATAATGTGAGGGCAGGCATAATCGTTATCAAGGTTCCGGTTGACCACGTCTGACCACCATATTGTGTACCAAGCATATCATAACCGCTTCATATCTGCGTCAGAAATCCGAGAACAAGTAACAGAGCCCCTGCAACATTCTGTGTCATCCCGCACCATTGGTCGGAGACTAGCAGCAGCCAGACTAGGGAATTACCGGCCCATATGTAGGCTGCCGTTAACACCGGACATGCAGCAATAGTAAAGCCCCTGCGCTGGGCCCTTGAAACAGTCTTCGCCAGCGAACCGGTGTCGGAGTATGCCACAGACCCGCTTACATGAAGCATACCGGCAGGCCAAGTCAGGTAGTCACACCGCATACAGCCAAGAATAACTAGTCTACCTTCATCACTCCTACGGTTTACCAGTCCCGGAGCAGTGATACCACAACTGTGGACACCATTACGGCTCTTCTGGACGATCTACACACCGACGACATGTCTCAGTCCGATATCGATATTCTTACTCAAGCCATCAAGGAGGTTGCAGCCAACCAGATAATTTATAATTTCGTGTGGCTATTTCTAGCCGAGTGCAGCCCTTGTAAGGCAGGCCCTCCGATGAGGGTGGGCGGCATCTGCCGTGTGTAGGTAACTGCGTGTTATTGTGGTGGAGGATAGTGTAATGTGTGGTGCGTGAGTTGCAGAGATGTTGGGGACAGCACAAACACCCAGTCCCCGGGCCATCGGAATTAACCAATGAAGGTTAAAATCCCCGACCCAGCTGGGAATAGAACCCTGGGCCCTCTCAACCGAAGGCCAGTACGCTGACGATTCAGCCAACGAGTCGGACAGCCAACCAGATGATTATCGAAAAGAAGCTGGAAGATTTTTTAAACGGAGACGTGAAGGAAGACGACGGGGGTCGACCACAACCTCCTCCTCAGGACGACCCGTACGAGTGGTGCTCTCTGCAACCACTCACCTACGACAGGGGCCTGCCTACACCACCAGATAGCCATCGCAGTACACAACGGTATTGACAATTAGCACCGTAAAACTAATTAAAACACTTCTAATTATTAAACAGTCACAAGGCCAAACTCAGTGCTTTCTTGAAAATGAAAACCTACAACCTGTTTTCCAGTCTTTGGACTAGGGTATTAGTACGATACAGTCACCACTCCCAAAGTGATTTATTAATGACTGATAGATGTTACGAAGTGAGAATGGGGAGTGCTGCTGTATTGAAAGATGACAGGAGTACCCGGAGAAAAACCTGTCCCGCCTCCGCTCTGTCCAGCACAAATCTCACATGGTGTCATCGGGATTTGCGGTATCCAGCGGTGAGAGGCCGACGAGCTGCCGTCTGAACCACGGACGATCTCATTGCTTTGTTATTAGTGCGAAAACTTCAAGCTTGCCTTCCGGTGCTGACGTCACAGTACATTTCAGGAACGGTTGTGAGGTCTAATATCTAGGGGGCTTTGGTATCGTCCAGATCGCAGCGAAGACTCTTATACACTGTAACGTCACGGAAGGCACCAGGATATTTAAACCAGTTTCCTCTGTCTTTGACTGGCGTTTCGTTTACATCAGTGGTGTATACTGAGGGCTACCAAGGTTATCGGTGAAGTCCAAACCTCAAATGACAACGATGGAAATCTAAAGCACGTTATAATGTAATCATTTGACACAGTGTTCCATTTACAAAACTTGAAAGGAATGAGAAAAAACGTCGCACGTATTTCTGAGAGCGAGATATCGGAAACTGATATTGCAGTCCAAGCGCTGTGTTCCTCTCCCCTCGCATGCTGCTGAATGTCACATATTTATATCTTAAAACCTGAAGCTGTTACAGACGTGGAAGTAGGTATTTTCAATTTTCTTTAAAAATAAAGATACACGTATTTTTTCTTTCGGAAAGTCCACTTAAAGGGGGAGACGGGTGGAAAGAAGTGAAGAAGAAGTTGAATTCTTTTTACGAGAATACTTATATCTCAGTAAGTGAAGCTGTTATAGACGTGAAAATCGGTATTTGGATTCTCCTTTAAGAATAATGAAACATGTACTCTTGTTTTGCTTTTGGGATATCCACTTAAGGGAATGAAAAGAATTGAAAATCGGGTGAATTTTTAAAATGAGTACCCAGTAGGCCTATATGTCAAGAACTTAACATGTTACAGACAAGAAACTTGATATTTGGAAAGTCCTTTAAAAATACAGGAACATGTACCTTTTTGTTTTCGGAGAAGGTACTTAACGGGGTAAAAGGAAGTTAAAAATGAGTTAAAATATTTTGTCAAAAAATGAAAATATTTTAAACGTGTACATTGTTATTTGGAATCTCCTTTAAAAGAAACCTGTTTTCCTTTTCGACTTGAGACAAGACTGTTTGTCACATGTACAATTCTACGTCGCACGGTCGTCTTAGCCCTAAAAGGCAATACCACAAACGTGGTTTACAAAGAATTTCTGGGGTAAATGAAACTCAATTTT
Source organism: Anabrus simplex (assembly GCF_040414725.1). Taxonomy (NCBI): domain Eukaryota; kingdom Metazoa; phylum Arthropoda; class Insecta; order Orthoptera; family Tettigoniidae; genus Anabrus; species Anabrus simplex. Next base: position 139,384,048 of record NC_090269.1, on the reverse strand, counting down.
TCGTGAGTGTTTATACGTTAGGGATTTTCAGATAATGTCTTAGTACAGGGCCTAGGAACGATTACTTTTATCAAATTAAGAAGTCCACGCGAGCGAAATCGCGGGTAACTGTTAGTCTTACATAAAGGTGAATAATTTTACCGCGAATGGTAAGTTCAGATTACAATCTAAAATCCAACTTCGAAGGCTTCCTAGAAATTATATTCAAGAGATCTGTTGGTTTTACAATTACAGTGGAATCTCGATATCTCGAATCGCCTCGGGAGCTAAATTTTATTTCGAGTTATCGAAATTTCGAGATATAGAGAATGTCGTTTTTAGCATGTACTAACAAACTTGTATTTTACGCATGGGTTTAATTATGACGCTTGTTAACGTAACTCTTTAGAAGAAAGAATACAGTCCATACAGCAGTGAAACAAGAAATACCTTTGGAAAACAATTCGTTAGTCTCTTCTATTTTTTATTGTTAACCTTCTTTTCATCCACATACTTTTCAACAACATTTATTTCTGTGAGAAAGACTGTCATTTATATTCAACTGACTCTGTATGTAGGTTCGACCCCACGCACCCAAAATTCGTAAATGGACCTTGTTATCCAAGACTTCCGGGGTTGCTTTTGTACGTCGCTGGTAATGAATAATTCACAGCCGAAAAACGACGAGGCTTGACCGATTTTCCGATCACTAGAAGTTTGTTTATCGGTTCCCAGCTCCCAGCATCTTTACTTGTTAACTGTTCCTCACAAACTACAAATTCTGTGTTGCACAAAATTCGACTTACACGGCGTCTTTTGCTTCAAGGGAGGCAACGTTTGCTTCGAGAAATTCGTGTAACCGAACTTCAACTAATAGAGAAATAAATACACGTGAAGTATAGGACAAACGGCCGAAAAATTGAAGTCACTTCGAGATGAAAATTCAAGTGACGGAGGTACGAGATATCGAGGTTCGAGGTATTGAGTCAAGTTTCACTTGTTTATTGCCAGTTTCTGTATATTTTCTTTTGTAAAAATTCCATCGGGTGGCGGCTCTGTGTAAGGCTATTCACTCTGTAAATGTATGAAGTTGCCTCACAGTGGTCAGTGGCGCGACTTTACGGGGAGGGGGAAAAGCTTTTTCTGCACCCCCCCCCCCAGATGATCTTAGGGGTCAGAGTGCCATTTTCCCCCCACCCCACCCAAGATAATCGCCTCCTAGATATTAAGTCCCCTTAAAACGTGAAGCTTGTAAATATTCGGAGCCTGCAAAGGCCTTAAATACGGAGAAGGTGGCAGACGGTTCACTATCAAGAAATGAGATTAGAAAGAGGACTTTCCTTCAGAGAACTACATTTCCCAATGGAGACTTTTCAGGCGGTACATCTGGTGCTAGAAATTTTCACATTTCGTATCATGAAATGCATAATGTGCAGTACGGTAATAGGATGGTAAGAAAATGTATTTATGGATCAAATCCTAACCTTTTCACTTGTGATTATTTTTGATAGCTTCGTACATAAAACATTCCTTAAAAATTACTTTATCAATCAATCAATCAATCAATCAATCAATCGATCAATCAATCAATCAATCAATCAATCAATCAATCAATCAATCAATCAATCAATCAATCAATCAATCAATCAATCAATCAATCAATCAATAAATACTGATCTCTATTTACGGCAGTCGCCCAGGTGGCAGATTCCCTATCTGTTGTTTTCCTACAATTTTCTTAAATGATTTCAAAGAAATTGGATTTATTGAACATCTCCTATGGTAAGTTATTCCAATCCCTAACTCCCCTATCTATAAATGAATATTTGCCCCAATTTGTCCTCTTAAGTTCCAGCTTTATCGTCATACTGTGATCTTTCCTACTCAGATTTATTCGTCTACTAATGTCATTCCACGCCATCTCTCCGCTGACAGCTCGGAACATACCACTTAGTCGAGCAGCTCGTCTCCTCTCTCCCAAGTCTTCCCAGCCCAAATTTTGCAACAATTTTGTAACGCTACTCTTTTGTCAGAAATCACTCAGAACAAATAGAGCTGCTTTTCTTTGGTTTTTTCCAGTTCATGAATCAAGTCATTTTGATGCAGTACATACACTTGAACCATACTCTAGTTGGGTCTTACCAGAGACTTTTATTCCCTCTCCTTTACATCCTTATTACAACCCCTAAACACCCCCATAACCATCTGCAGAGATCTGCACCCTTTATTTACAATCCCATTTATGTAATTACCCCGATGAAGATCTTTCCTTATATTAACACCTAGATACGTAAAATGATCCCAAAAGGAACTTTCACCCCCATCAACGCAGTGATTAAAATAGAAACGACTTTTAGAATGAAGTTATATATTTTTTTTTACCGGGCGAGTTGGCCGGGCGGTTAGGAGCACGCAGCTGTGAACTTACATCCGGGAGATAGTGGGTTCGAACCCCACTGTCGGCAGCCCTGAAGTTGGTTTTCGGTGGTTTCCCATTTTCACACCAGGCAAATTCTGGTGCTGTACCTTAATCAAGGCCGCGGCTGCTTCCTTCTCATTCCTAGGCCTTTCCTATCCCATCGTCGCCATAAGACCTATCTGTGTCGGTGCGACGTAAAACAAATAGCAGTACTTTTTGTTTACTTGTGAATATTACAGAAAACTCCGTGCATAAGACTCGTTCATGCCTGAGCTCATGTTAACCGTGCACCCTCAGTAATTACCCGAAGTCGGCGCGCCGATTGTAAAGATATGCCACATAAATTTCAATGTCAGTGTTATTTTTTAAGAAGGAACATGTACTGATTTGAAGACAGGAAGAACTTTAACAGCTCCTCTTCCAAGAACACGACTGGCAGAGAACGTCTGCCTTGTATCTTTCCCAACTGCCATCATTTTTATCATCGCACTCAGGCTGGTCAAGAGAAGAGGAAGTATAATAGAGAGAGAGAGAAGCAGCCGTGCTCATAGACAGAACTTCATTCCACAATCTCACATAGCAGGAAAGTAAAATAAACGTGTTGATGTTACCCAATGGTTGGTGTACTGTGATGAAAGAAACGCAAGCAATTTTTCTATACATGGATACTTCAAAGCGACCAGTTTACACAGAATACGTAATCAACGAATGGGACATGACCTTAACAAAATTATCAATGGGTTTTATTACAGCATAAAAATTTTTAATTTATACGCAGACGAAATTACCAATACGGTTGAGGTATATTATTTAGTTACAATATTTCACACTGATATTCCTCCTATCATCATACGATAAACAGCTTCATTACAAGGAATGTGTGTAACACTGTGCAGTGTCCCTTTCAGTTTACTGCCTTGTATTTTACTTGAAAATAAAAACAATCAATGCAAACACAAAAGAAGTCAAGAAATATGTTTTTAAAGTCAATGTATGATAGCTTTGTAGTATAGGCCTGAGTTAATATTAAATGTGCCATTTTTCTTTTTAAGATCATTTAATGGTTATTCAGTGCCTATTTAAAAGGAAATATGTTTGTGAATTTCAACTGTGTTTGGTAACAATTTTGCCTAAAGTAAGTTAACATTGTAAAATGCTGTCGTGATTTCAAGCTGTTTATCTGTTTATACTGTAATAACGAAAATAAACTGAGTGGCCAAAAGTCACGGGAAGGGGTATGACCCCTGAGTGTTGCGCTAGCTGCGGCATAGCTGAGCAACCTGTCACAGATACCAGTGTCGTCAAGTGTGAACGTGGGATGATCACCGCGCAAGGGTCATAGCATTGAGGAGAGCAGTGTCGAGGGTGGATCTTCAATATCGCATAAAGAATGTTATCACTCGCGTAAACCGCCGTACGGGAAGACCACAGGTGTTTAAAGAACGGACATCACGTCGCTTCCGCAGAACATACAGTCTACTGTGACACAGACCACAGCGCAGTTGAATGTTCGGAGTCAGGAGCCCATTTCTACCAGTACTGTAAGGAGGCAACTGCACCGCACAATCTTCACCATGGGGCGACCAACTCGTGTCCCTTTGCTGACACTTCGACACAGGGCTTGAAATTTTCTCTCCGATAAGCAGCTGGCCTACATGTGCGTGCTTATATACCCGCATCGAAGTCGCTACGCCCGAATCCATTGAGATGTGGTCTGTCTGTTAAAGCGATTAGTGTTGTAGTCGCGTCGTGCCACGCTATGTGCGGTAAATCCGGCCACGTGAACAATGGGGACGTTATTAGCAAATCCGTCTAAACAGGACCAATGTGCTGTTATTCTGTTCTTGGCTGCCGAAGGACAAATACTGGTGGACATCCATTGGAGAATTAAGACCTGCATATTGGAGCAGCATATCTGTCGAAAATCATCGTTGTGAAATGGTGCACCAAGTCCCGTACGGGAGGCCAGCCTCATCCAGTACGGGCAACAACAAGCGGGTGGAGGATGAGGCCTACAGTCCTGATCTCTCCCCTCAAAAGGAGCTTGAATGGTCGGACGAGGATGTGCAGCACGACATGGTGTTTTACCACAAGCGGAGTGCCTCAATCCTCACGGCGACTTTGCCTCATTGGCATCCAGATTCAAGACTGTACGGCCGTCGTAAGGAAACATTTTGGACGCCCTTTATAAGTTCATATGTACATTTTTTTACGTTCATTTTTAGTTTGAAAAAGAATTGGGTCAATAGTAGACGAATAAGGTTCAGTAGAGTTTTAAAAGAAGGAAAGATCGCAATATGAACATAACGTTGTAATTCAGGAAGACAAATTGAGGCAAATACTCGTTTATAGGAAGATGAATTAGGGGTTGGAATTATTTATCTACGGAGAAGTTCGATAAATTTCCAATTACTGAGAAATCATTGATGGAAAAAAATTGATAGGAATTCTGCCACTTGGGTGGCAGCCTTGATGCAGATCTATGGTGTTTGATTGATTGATTGATTGATTGATTGATTGATTGATTGATTGATTGATTGATTGATTGATTGATTGATTGATTGATTGAATCTTTCATTCATTCATTCATTCATTGAGTCGAATATTTGAAACTTTTCTCAACAGGGGTATGTAATAGTCCAGATTTAAAATCCTATTCCCACTGAGGACTGAATTCCCTTAAAGTGACTCAAAACTCAGCAGCAAATTTTACTTCTTCTTCTTCTTCTCCTCTTCTTCTGTTTACCCTGCAGGGTTGGTTTTTCCCTTCGGACTCAGCGAGGGATCTCACCTCTACTGCCTCAAGAGCAGTGTCCTGCAGCTCCAGACTCTGGGTCGGGGATACAACTGGGGAGGATGACCAGTACGTCGCCCAGGCGGCCTCACCTGCTATGCTGAACAGAGGCCTTATAGGGGGATGGTGAAGGAAGCGACCGTGGCTTTCAGTTAGGTAACACCCCGGCATTTGCCTGGGGGAGAAGTGGGAAACCGCGGAAAACCACTTCTAGGATGGCTGAGGTGGGAATCGAACCCATCTCTACTCAGTTGACCTCCTGGGGTTGAGTGAACCCCGTTCCAGCCCTCGTACCACTTTTCAAATTTCGTGGCAGAGCCGGTAATCGAACTCGGGTCTCCGGGTGTAGCAGTTAATTACACCAACCACTACACCACAGAGACGGACATGTTATTTTTCATTTTCTGTCATTTATACTATGCAGGGTTACTCAGCTAAGTTATCCACCTCAAATACCTTCTGACCCGTTAAATGTATAAACGTTTTGTTTTCAAATTCGTAAACTGTATTAAGGGGCTCATAAAACACTGTCTAATTCGTCTCCATCACATACGTAATCACCGAGAAACGGGTAGCAACTTGCTTTTTGTTTTTGTGGGACTATACTTAACTTGGAATCGAGCGACGAGTTCAGCGATGTGCTTATTTTGCAAATGCGACAAGTACTTTTTCAGATGTTAAAGTGTTTTATAGACACAAAAGCCATGCACCACTCGCTCTGATGTAGAGGGTATGCTGCGTAACACTCGCTTTGTTGCTAAACATACCTCAACGAGTTTAAGAGCAATTGTAGATTCCCCTGCGCGATGGAAATGGTTGAAAAGGTGGAGAATGAAACAATGCTCCTAAAAATACGTGAACCATATTGTCTAAACAGCTGTGTATGCTAGCATATCAGCGGTAATTTATTCTCAACTCCACCACTGCCTCTTGTAAGTACACCGATCTTACATGCTGGCTTTCTCCGTTAATTTTTGTGCCCATTTGTTCCATTGAGCATGTCATTCATTGTTTGAGGTTGTTTTAAGTTTACGTCACACCGATGCAGGTAGGTCTTATGGCAACGATGGTATAGAAAATGGCTGCCAGTAAGAAGGAAGTTGCCGTTGCCTTAATTAAAGTACATCCCCAGCATTTTCCTGGTGTGAAAATGGGAAATCATGGAAAACCATCCTCAGGGCTTCCGATAGTGGGGTTCTAACCCAAGCTGATAGCAAGCAGCGCGACCACTTACTCCGTGGGGATCACTGTAAGTACCTAGGTATTAATATAAGGAAACATTTTCAGGGGTTGTAAATGAGAAGGCATATACATCTCTGGTAAGACCCCAAATAGAGTATGGTTCCAGTATGGAGAAAAGTAGGAAAAGCCAAAGTAGGATTCCTGAGTTTTACGGTGAATAAGAAAAGTAAGTGATCAACAGTTACAACATTTATAATAATATTTGTAAAATTAACAATAAATAGTTGGAATAGTTTTGAAAATGAACAATGACTAAGTTTTTAGATTAAATACTGGGCACAAGTCTCTGAGCCAAATGGCCACCGGCTATGCACATGGTATATAAATACAAATAAGACTGTTGTTTTATGAAGCCTGAGAAAATTCAGAATATCTGAAATAGTTACATTAAGTTTGAGCGGCTGGTCCAAGTCAGACCAATAATTAAAACTGAATAACACGACTAGGTAAATGAACATTAAAACTATCAAAAATTACAAAGTTGATATCAAAGAGGTCGCCATGACCAATAAATTCACAAAGATTATAAATTTGATTACAAGGCTTGAATAGAAATCTCACAGCACTGAATTCTCCACCAAGGAGATAATAAATTGGAAAAAGGGTTGCCAAAACTTTGACCAGCAACTACATAGTCCGGCACTGCACTGCAATTCAGAAATTTTCCGATGTAAACCAGCCGAATAATATAAAAAGTCCTTTTACAAAGAATAGACATGACTTGTTAAAACATTACACAAAATGTTCGTAGACTTGATGCACAACTTGGTGCAGATACAATGTCCAAAGTTAGAAATCTGAAGTAAAATAGAAATGCTGACCAAGCCAGCTGCAAGAGTGTCTAAATTGCGATCGACGTGTTATACTGCAGTTCTATCAAGCGAGCGAAGCCGAGGCAACGGCCTCGAGCAAGGTGGAGCGAGAAGCCGCCTTCTCTAGTGCGTGCGTTCAAGTTTCTGCCGGTACAGCATAAAAGATGCCACGAAGTAGTGGCAGCGATTACTGTAAGGTCCTTGAAGAGAGTGAGGGCTGTGTCGTAGATCCTGATTGAGACAGTCTTTAAGTAGCATTGCAGAAGGTTCCAGATACGACAAGAAAGAGTGCTGTAAACTAACAGTGATAATTACTCAACAGTATTGTTGGGAGATCAAAAGAATGCACACGTCCGGTGAGGCACGGGGTGAAGGGGTTTTCACCAGCAGAGCCAGTGACGCAGTGGTTACCATAGCAACTCGGCTACTACCCAGGCGACTTTATATTACCTTCTACTGGCAGCTCTTCGCTCTTCTCAGTTGTAATCCAGCAAACTGCAAAGTGTGAGTCAATGTTTTCGTGTAGCAGATAAGAACAGATAAGAGCCGGTCTGTCTGGGCAGAACAGGAAATACGTGCTTGCAGGCCACATTCCTCGTTCTTGCATTCTTCTCATCTCTACACAGTACATTAAAACCTTAACAAAATATACAAAATAGCGGGAGAAAGGAATTCCAGAAAGAATATTAATAATTTCCAATTAATTAATAATAAAACAAAGGCAAAAACAAAAACCAGAAATGGCCAATGAAAAATTAGAAAGAAGTGGAAGAATACATTCTCGGTACCAATTAGAAATGAAATTGCCGGTGACGCAAACAGTAATGTCAAGGTGATGCAACCAATCAACAAACAAGAAGAAATGACGTAAGTCAGCGGATAAGAGAAATAAAAAGGCAAGCAGTATTCATCTAACCTGTGACATGATTGCGCGACGAAGGTAACTTATGTTAAATCAACGGAAGGTTACCAAACCGAGAACAATTAAGAACAACATATAACATAAATTGAGACAAGTAGGAAAGGTACCGAAAATAGTAAAAATTAGCAACAAATCGTACGTTCATGAATGCATGAACCATACTGAGGGGGAGGGCGAAAAGAAAAAAAAATCTTTCGGTACTTACAATAACAAAGAAAAAATAATCAAGATATCTCAAGAGGGAGAGGACATACAGTATATACTTAATGGGTCACAAAGAATTCACCACTAGCGCGGATCTTTACCATCCAAATCCTCTTATTCTGCCCAGCAAAAATTTGAACAACTCTACCCTATGGCCAAACTAAAGGGGGAGCTAGATCCCGGAGAAGAACCAAGTCGCCTTCTTTGATGTTGGGTTGTTCAAACTTTCATTTACTCCTTACCTGCCAGTCTTAAGAGACGACTAAAAAGGGCCCCTTGTGAGCGTCAGTTGGCGACCACGGGGCCTTGAGCTGTCTTCTGGCATTGCGTCCACTTACTTGTGCCAGGCTCCTCACCTCCATCTATACTGCACGACCTCCCTTGGTCAGCATTTTGTTTTGTGACCCCGACGCTATTAGATATCGAGGCCTTCTTCTTTTACGAAGTGTTGGATCCCTTCTATTTTATCAATGATTAGTATTATACAGAGGGTGGTTGCCTAGTTGTACTATTTTAAAACAATAATCACCACCACCAACTTCATTCAATGACTATCGAGGAAAAAGGTCAATTTATCAACAATTAACCATATGTCAGTTTGGACACCCCCGAGCGGGTGCCTAGTGCGGTGCCAGTACCGGTGCGCTATGTAGCACTCCTCACCTGGCACGTTTGTGAAAATAAGTATTAAAAATATATATATAGAAGTTGATAATAATAATAATAATAATAATAATAATAATAGTAATGGTGAAATTTTTACTGTATTGTGGGTGCGGTTATGTGTGATATGGTTAAACATGACGTTATTGACCGTATTGACCATGGCTAGGTGTTAAATAAAATTTCTAAATTGCTTTTGAGCCAGCGGCAAGGGCAAGGCCAGGGTGGTCACCCATCCAAACCTTAGCCACGCCCGGTGTTACTTTGATTTAACCGGGCCTTACCGCTGGAGTGTTTGCTAGAATAATTTTTTTATTCACGAGTATCGGCTGTTTGTGATACTTTAAATTTAGAAAAAACAGCATATGAAATTGCAGCTTTTATGAATATCCGCCTCGACTTCCGATTGTTTCCAGTGCTTCTTTGATTGTGGTAGTCTGAATTTTTAGGAGGTTGTACTGGTTTTGATTGGGTGCTTTGACTGTATTACGATGTAGGTGGACTTGATAGGCTAGAAGATTGTTTTTAGGAAGTGAGAACTTTCATGATTCTTGCTCTTGTCTTGGTGGGGAATCAACAATTAAGTTCCCGAAAGGAAACCATAACTTAGTTTCGTCGTTTTCAAGGTCAATTCATTCAACTATTTTAAAATTAACAAGGTACAACATTTCGACTCCCCTTAAGTAGATAGTCAATAAATTTCCAAATTCTTTGCAAGTATTTGTTACTTTCATTGACCTGTCTCAGTCTCATCCTTGGCTTTGACAGTATGAAAGTCAGTGTTGCCAACTTAGCGGATTTTCCGCTAAATTGGGCGGAATTAGAAGACTGTCGGCGGAGAAATATACCATTTAGCGGGGAGCGGATTTTTTGGCGGAATTCTAGGTTTATTATAGCGGAATTTAGCGTTTTATCCATTTTACTTTTTTTAAATTTGTACTCCAGTCTGTCTCTGAGCTATTCCGTATTTCTAGTCAGGAGCTAGCAGTCACATGAGGAAAACATGTTATTTGGATTTGATGTTATGAGATCGTGGTATCATAAATTTGTAATGCGTGGGGAAAGGGTACTTATCTCTTAGTGGACGAATGACGACAGATAATGAAACTGTGTGAGGGTAGCATTTATATAGGTTCTAGGACATTTCGTACCACGGACATTACGTACCACCGGACATTTCGTACCACTTGACCGGCTGATTACCTGCGAAGTGTCAGGTAAAGACTTTAAAATATTTAGGAGAGGACATTTCGTACCACTTGAGAGAGTAAGAAGTATTGCGAAGTAAAAACGGTATCCTAATGAAAATATTCATTTGTATATCCATTGTCCACTAGTGGCGCAGGAGCCTCAGCACGGTGTGACCACTACTGATATTAATCTTCCGTTGGGCGCAACTGATCTGATAGGCACACGTGTTAATTATTATCTCGTAAGTAGTATAATGGGAGAGTTCGGGCGCCTCCTCCTCCTCCTCCGCCTCCTCCTCCGCCGCCGCCCGCGGGAAATTTGAATTTTGGCGGGAAATTTGAATTTTGGCGCGAGATTTGAATTTGTAAACAAAGCCACGTGCTTTTTGACAGCTGTCATCGACAACAACGCAACGCTAACCTCACTGCTGCCATCTTGACGGACCTAAACCTCACTAGTACCAACCTAACCTAACTAGCGTGAGGTAAACAAACCCACGTGTTTTTTGACAGCCACGTGCTTTTTGACAGACAACAACGCACCGCTAACCTCAGTACTGCCATCTTGACGGGCCTAAACCTCAGTAGTGCCAACTTAACCTCACAAGCGCGAGGTAAACAAAGCCACGTGCTTTTTGACAGCCACGTGCTTTTTGACAGATTTGTAAACAAAGCCACGTGCTTTTTGACAGACAACAACGCACCGCTAACCTCAGTACTGCCATCTTGACGGGCCTAAACCTCAGTAGTGCCAACTTAACCTCACAAGCGCGAGGTAAACAAAGCCACGTGCTTTTTGACAGATTTGTAAACAAAGCCACGTGCTTTTTGACAGACAACAACGCATCGCAAACCTCAGTACTGCCATCTTGACGGGCCTAAACCTTAGTGGTACCAACTTAACCTAACTAGCGCGAGGTAAACAAAGCCACGTGCTTTTTGACAGCCACGTGTTTTTTGACAGCTGCCATCCGCCATCTTTGAGCACCGTGCTGCCCTCTTTATCGTAGTAGATGTAAATTCATCACCTGTCATCGGCAGTGCCGCCATCTTGACGGGTCTAACCTTAGTGCTACCAACTTAACCTCACTAGCGCGAGATAAACAAATCCACGTGCAGCTGTCATCCGCCATCTTTGAGCATCGTGCTGCCCTCTTTAGCTACTTACCTTTGAAATGTGGTACGTTATCCGCCATCTTGCATCCGAAACCTCAGTGCTGCGCTCTATGTAGTGGCGGCAAATTCCATGTGCTCTTGTTTGGAAACAAAGCCACGTGCAGCTGTCATCCACCATCTTTAATCACCGTGCTGCCCTCTTTAGCTACTTACCTTTGACAGTTGTCATCCGCCATCTTGCATCGCCAACCTCAGTGCCGCACTCTATGTAGTGGCGGCAAATTCCACGTGCTCTTGTTTGGAAACAAATTCACGTGCTATTTTTCTGACAGCTGTCATCCGCCATCTTTGAGCACCGTGCTGCCCTCTTTAGCTACTTACCTTTGAAATGTGGTACGTCACAGCTGTCATCCGCCATCTTTAATCCAGAGAGAACAGTGCTGCAATCTATGTGGTGGCGGCAAATTCCACGTGCTTTACAAATCAACATGCTTTTTTGACAGCTGTCAACCGCCATCTTTAATCACCGTGCTGCCATCTATGTGGTGGCGGTAAATTCCACATGCTTTACAAACCTATATGCTTTTCTGACAGCTGTCATCCGCCATCTTTAATCCAGAGAGAACAGTGCTGCCCTCTATGTGGTGGCGGCAAATTCCACGTGCTCTTGTTTGGAAACAAAGCCATGTGCAGCTGTCATCCGCCATCTTTGAGCACCGTGCTGCGAGCAATTTCGTCAGTTGTCATCCGCCATCTTTAATCTACAGAACACCGTGCTGCCCTCTTTATGGCTACTACCTTAAGCACGTAGTAGCGGGCAATTTGAAAAGTTCTGTTAGCTATCATCCGCCATCTTTAATCACCGTGCTGCCATCTTTAGCTAGATACCTTTGAAATGTGGCGGCGGATAATTTGAAAAATGCTTTTTGACAGCAGCTATCTTTGAGCACCGTGCTACCCTCTATGTGGTGGCGGCAAATTCTACATGCTTTACAAACCCACGCGCTTTTTTATTTGACAGCCATCTTTAAGCAACAGAGTACAGTGCTGCCCTCTTTGTTGTGGCGGCAAATTCCACGTGCTCTTGTTTGGAAACAAAGCCACATGCTCTTTTGACAGCTGTCACCCGCCATCTTTAACCAACAGAGCACTATGCTGCGGGCAATTTCGTTAGCTGTCATCCGACATCTTTAATCAACAGAGCACCGTGCTGCCCTCATGCGGGGTAATTTCGTTAGCTGCCATCCGCCATCTTTAAACACCGTGCTGCCCTCTTTATGACTACTACCTTAAGCACGTAGTAGCGGGCAATTTCGTTAGCTGTCATCCGCTATCTTTGAGCACCGTGCTGCTCTCTGTAGTAGCGGGTAATTTGAAAAGTTCTGTTAGCTGTCATCCGCCATCTTTGAGCACCGTGCTGCCATCTATGCGGTGGCGGCAAATTCCACATGCTTTACAAACTCACGCGCAGCTGTCATGCACCATCTTACATCGCAAACCTCAGTGCTACACTCTATGTGGTAGCGGATAATTTTAAAAAGAAAAATTCTACAGCAGCCATCTCTCGACGCTAATTGCACAAGATGGTAGCTATACATGACTCCTTAAAGGTGCTCATGCAAGATGATCGCTATACATAGACGCCCTTGGGATGCTTGCGCAAGATGGCGGTTATACAAGGCTCCTTATGAGGGATGCTTGCGCGAGATGGTGGTTGCTCTTATGAGGCGGCTCAAGGATCCATGGCTAGAGACGCCCTAAGGATGCTTGCGCAAGATGGCGGATGCAAGATGGCGGCTATACATAGCTCCTTATGAGACAGCCAGTACAACATGTGATCAGAACATTGATTGATGTGTTCAGAACACAAAATAAGTAGAATCGAACACTGTACTCGATACAACATGTGATTAAAACATTGTGTGGTGTGTTCAGAACACTAATCGAACGCTGTATTAGGGGATACCTTTGTTTAGATTGAAACATAACAAGACTAGAATTGAACACTGCACATTGATTGATGTGTTCAGAACACAAAATAAGTAGAATCGAACACTGTACTCGATGTCGTTAACTTCAACATGTGATTAAAACATTGGCTGGTGTGTTCAGAACACTACATAAGTAGAATCGAACGCTGTATTAGGGGATACCTTTGTTTAGATTGAAACATAACAAGACTAGAATTGAACACTGCACTCGATGTCGGAAGATCAGATTGAAACATAACAAGACTAGAATTGAACACTGTACATTGATTGATGTGTTCAGAACACAAAATAAGTAGAATCGAACACTGTACTCGATGTCGTTAACTTCAACATGTGATTAAAACATTGTCTGGTGTGTTCAGAACACTACATAAGTAGAATCGAACGCTGTATTAGGGGATACCTTTGTTCTAAGAAGATCAGATTGAAACATAACAAGACTAGAATTGAACACTGCACTCGATGTCGTTACATGTGATCAGAACAATGATTGATGTGTTCAGATCACTAAACAAGTAGAACCGAACACTGTACAACATGTTAGGGGGATACCTTTGTTTAGATTGAAACATAACAAGACTAGAATTGAACACTGCACTCGATGTCGTTACATGTGATCAGAACAATGATTGATGTGTTCAGATCACGAAACAAGTAGAACCGAACACTGTACAACATGTTAGGGGATACCTTTGTTTAGATTGAAACTAACAAGACTAGAATCGAACACTGCACTCGATGTCGTTACATGTGATCCGATACAACATGTTAGGGGATACCTTTGTTTAGATTGAAACATAGCAAGCCTAGAATCGAACATTGTTTGATGTGTTCAGTACAACTTCAATGATTAACATACACACTGTGCACATATCGCATAGCTAAAAACACACTGTGCACATATCGCATACCTAACACTTCAAATGATTTGCTTAGTACGAAAATAAAAATAAAAAATCTATACCGCGTAGCTAACTCGTTCATCACACTGCTAAGACGCTTAGTAATTGTGAATACACTCATACGAAAATCAAGAAAGCACACTGCGTAGCCAACTCACTCGGCTCACTCGCTTAGTAATTGCAACACACACGGATAAGAATGTTCCGAGATACTTACATGTTTTTTAAGGGGGGTGAAAGATCATAAATTATATGTACACACATGTTGTCTCCTCCAAGTTGTAAGATGAAATACACGCAGTACTGCGAGTTTCCACTCTAGCTGGCGAACGGAAGTAGCATGATATCTCAGCAAAAAATAAAAATACGCGTGAGCTTGCAAGTCAGACACAATGATGGATACCGCGATTCAAATCCTGGTAACTTATGCCGTCGGGAAGGGTATCCGGCGAGCATCTAGCTGTAAATCCTCGATTCTCGACAGATTCTTAATCCGAGTTCTTTGACGTCAGGAAGGGCAACTAGTTGAAAACAATTATCGAACACGCATCGCGAAGGCAAGAGTGTGCAGCGATATGCTTGTTTAGACTTGCAGATTACGAAAAGAAACATAACAAGACTTGAGTCTTAAAACAAATTCTTGCGATTTAAAATCTTAGTCAGGAAGGGCATCCAGCAGTAAAACAATAGTTCGTGATTTAAAATCTAGCAGTAAAACCCCCGATTCTCGACAGATTCTTAATCCGAGTTCTTTGACATCAGGAAGGGCAACTAGTTGAAAACAATTATCGAACACGCATCGCGAAGGCAAGAGTGTGCAGCGATATGCTTGTTTAGACTTGCAGATTACGAAAAGAAACATAACAAGAGTTGAGTCTTAAAACAAATTCTTGCGATTTAAAATCTTAGTCAGGAAGGGCATCCAGCAGTAAAACAATAGTTCGTGATTTAAAATCTAGCAGTAAAACCCCCGATTCTCGACAGATTCTTAATCCGAGTTCTTTGACGTCAGGAAGGGCAACCGGTTGAAAAGAATTATCGAACACGCATCGCGAAGGCAAGAGTGTGCAGCGATATGCTTGTTTAGACTTGCAGATTACGAAAAGAAACATAACAAGACTTGAGTCTTAAAACAAATTCTTGCGATTTAAAATCTTAGTCAGGAAGGGCATCCAGCAGTAAAACAATAGTTCGTGATTTAAAATCTAGCAGTAAAACCCCCGATTCTCGACAGATTCTTAATCCGAGTTCTTTGACGTCAGGAAGGGCAACCGGTTGAAAACAATTATCGAACACGCATCGCGAAGGCAAGAGTGTGCAGCGATATGCTTGTTTAGACTTGCAGATTACGAAAAGAAACATAACAAGACTTGAGTCTTAAAACAAATTCTTGCGATTTAAAATCTTAGTCAGGAAGGGCATCCAGCAGTAAAACAATAGTTCGTGATTTAAAATCTAGCAGTAAAACCCCCGATTCTCGACAGATTCTTAATCCGAGTTCTTTGACGTCAGGAAGGGCAACCGGTTGAAAACAATTATCGAACACGCATCGCGAAGGCAAGAGTGTGCAGCGATATGCTTGTTTAGACTTGCAGATTACGAAAAGAAACATAACAAGACTTGAGTCTTAAAACAAATTCTTGCGATTTAAAATCTTAGTCAGGAAGGGCATCCAGCAGTAAAACAATAGTTCGTGTTTTAAAATCTAGCAGTAAAACCCCCGATTCTCGACAGATTCTTAATCCGAGTTCTTTGACGACAGGAAGGGCAACCGGTTGAAAACAATTATCGAACACGCATCGCGAAGGCAAGAGTGTGCAGCGATATGCTTGTTTAGACTTGCAGATTACGAAAAGAAACATAACAAGACTTGAGTCTTAAAACAAATTCTTGCGATTTAAAATCTTAGTCAGGAAGGGCATCCAGCAGTAAAACAATAGTTCGTGATTTAAAATCTAAGAAGTGCATCTAGCTGTAAAACCCCCGATTCTCGACAGATTCTTAATCCGAGTTCTTTGACGTCAGGAAGGGCAACCGGTTGAAAAGAATTATCGAACACGCATCGGGAAGGCAACAGTGTGCAAAGGACAACTCAACAAATTCTTGCGATTTAAACACATTTTTATTCCCAAGAGAATCGAACCCGAGACTACCGGGTGAGAGGCATGCATACTGTAGGCTATAGGTTTGTTCTACTGTCCATGAAGTCGTATCAGCGCAGTGCGAGCAGCGGAATGCGTGTGTTAGCTGAAATTGTACACGTATCTTCCGGCTCAACCGTGAGCGAGGACACTGATAAGCGACTTGTAACTCGCGAACGTCTTCTTAGCTGAGTACCATTCAAGCTCTTAAAACACAGTACTAATTAAGGTTGTAAAATATTCTGAAATAGTCCTCCTCTGTGGTGTAGTAGTTAGCTGCTACCCTCGGAGGTCCGAGTTCGATTCCCGGCTCTGCCACGGAATGTGTAGCATTTAGCCTATGTAAGTTCCTAACGTAAAATATCATGATTGTACGGAGAGGTTAAAACACACACAGTGCCTACTCCTATTGAAAGAACCAGCACGGTACCGGCATGTAGGCTTCTCCTGGTGAAGGAGCTTGCACATGGTTTAACGCCTCCTATCAACAGCCCTTACTTAATGCTAGCTTTTTTGCACACCCCGCCTCACACCATAGTTTTATACGACCGGCTGCCCTTCCTGACTAGGATTTTAAATCGCAGTATACGCGATAAATTTGTTGTAGCGGGTTTTATAACTAGATATCCCGGTACCGATACATAGCCTACTCCACTGAAGAAGCCTGCACAAGGCTTATTGCCTCCATCCGACAAATGAATCAGCATCAACACTCTTGTACTCAAAAAATAATTTTCGACCGAGTTCGATTCCCGGCTCTGCCACGGAATGTGTAGCATTTAGCCTATGTAAGTTCCTAACGTAAACTATCATGATTGTACGGAGAGGTTAAAACACACACAGTGCCTACTCCTATCGAAAGAACCTGCACGGTACCGGCATGTAGGCTTCTCCTGGTGAAGGAGCTTGCACATAGTTTAACGCCTCCTATCAACAGCCCTTACTTAATGCTGGCTTTTTTGCACACCCCGCCTCACACCATAGTTTTATACGACCGGCTGCCCTTCCTGACTAGGATTTTAAATCGCAGTATACGCGATAAATTTGTTGTAGCGGGTTTTATAACTAGATATCCCGGTACCGATACATAGCCTACTCCACTGAAGAAGCCTGCACAAGGCTTATTGCCTCCATCCGACAAATGAATCAGCATCAACACACTTGTACTCAAAAAATAATTTTCGAAGGAGTCTGCACAAGGTTTAACGTCCCCATCAACAGCCCTTACTTATTGCTAGCTTTTTTGCACACCCCGCCTCACACCATAGTTTTACGACCGGCTGCCCTTCCTGACTAGGATTTTAAATCGATATCCCGACATAGCCTACTCCTACCGAAGAAGGCAGCTTAACGCCTCCATCCAACAAATGAATCACACTAAAACACTCTTCAATCATTCTCGCTACTTCGGATGATAGCGGGTTCGAACTGGGAGCTGTAAATGCTAGGCGTGGGACCTGTGCGATCATCATTACATGATCTAGCCGGATGCCCTTCCCGACGGCATAAGTTACCAGGATTTGAATCGCGGTATCCATCATTGTGTCTGACTTGCAAGCTCACGCGTATTTTTATTTTTTGCTGAGATATCATGCTACTTCCGTTCGCCAGCTAGAGTGGAAACTCGCAGTACTGCGTCTATTTCATCTTACAACTTGGAGGAGACAACATGTGTGTACATATAATTTATGATCTTTCACCCCCCTTAAAAAACATGTAAGTATCTCGGAACATTCTTATCCGTGTGTGTTGCAATTACTAAGCGAGTGAGCCGAGCGAGTTGGCTACGCAGTGTGCTTTCTTGATTTTCGTATGAGTGTATTCACAATTACTAAGCGTCTTAGCAGTGTGATGAACGAGTTAGCTACGCGGTATAGATTTTTTTCATGCCGAGCGAGTTGGCTACGCAGTGTGCTTTCTTGATTTTCGTATGAGTGTATTCACAATTACTAAGCGTCTTAGCAGTGTGATGAACGAGTTAGCTACGCGGTATAGATTTTTTATTTTTATTTTCGTACTAAGCAAATCATTTGAAGTGTTAGGTATGCGATATGTGCACAGTGTGTTTTTAGCTATGCGATATGTGCACAGTGTGTATGTTAATCATTGAAGTTGTACTGAACACATCAAACAATGTTCGATTCTAGGCTTGCTATGTTTCAATCTAAACAAAGGTATCCCCTAACATGTTGTATCGGATCACATGTAACGACATCGAGTGCAGTGTTCGATTCTAGTCTTGTTAGTTTCAATCTAAACAAAGGTATCCCCTAACATGTTGTACAGTGTTCGGTTCTACTTGTTTCGTGATCTGAACACATCAATCATTGTTCTGATCACATGTAACGACATCGAGTGCAGTGTTCAATTCTAGTCTTGTTATGTTTCAATCTAAACAAAGGTATCCCCCTAACATGTTGTACAGTGTTCGGTTCTACTTGTTTAGTGATCTGAACACATCAATCATTGTTCTGATCACATGTAACGACATCGAGTGCAGTGTTCAATTCTAGTCTTGTTATGTTTCAATCTGATCTTCTTAGAACAAAGGTATCCCCTAATACAGCGTTCGATTCTACTTATGTAGTGTTCTGAACACACCAGACAATGTTTTAATCACATGTTGAAGTTAACGACATCGAGTACAGTGTTCGATTCTACTTATTTTGTGTTCTGAACACATCAATCAATGTACAGTGTTCAATTCTAGTCTTGTTATGTTTCAATCTGATCTTCCGACATCGAGTGCAGTGTTCAATTCTAGTCTTGTTATGTTTCAATCTAAACAAAGGTATCCCCTAATACAGCGTTCGATTCTACTTATGTAGTGTTCTGAACACACCAGCCAATGTTTTAATCACATGTTGAAGTTAACGACATCGAGTACAGTGTTCGATTCTACTTATTTTGTGTTCTGAACACATCAATCAATGTGCAGTGTTCAATTCTAGTCTTGTTATGTTTCAATCTAAACAAAGGTATCCCCTAATACAGCGTTCGATTAGTGTTCTGAACACACCACACAATGTTTTAATCACATGTTGTATCGAGTACAGTGTTCGATTCTACTTATTTTGTGTTCTGAACACATCAATCAATGTTCTGATCACATGTTGTACTGGCTGTCTCATAAGGAGCTATGTATAGCCGCCATCTTGCATCCGCCATCTTGCGCAAGCATCCTTAGGGCGTCTCTAGCCATGGATCCTTGAGCCGCCTCATAAGAGCAACCACCATCTCGCGCAAGCATCCCTCATAAGGAGCCTTGTATAACCGCCATCTTGCGCAAGCATCCCAAGGGCGTCTATGTATAGCGATCATCTTGCATGAGCACCTTTAAGGAGTCATGTATAGCTACCATCTTGTGCAATTAGCGTCGAGAGATGGCTGCTGTAGAATTTTTCTTTTTAAAATTATCCGCTACCACATAGAGTGTAGCACTGAGGTTTGCGATGTAAGATGGTGCATGACAGCTGCGCGTGAGTTTGTAAAGCATGTGGAATTTGCCGCCACCGCATAGATGGCAGCACGGTGCTCAAAGATGGCGGATGACAGCTAACAGAACTTTTCAAATTACCCGCTACTACAGAGAGCAGCACGGTGCTCAAAGATAGCGGATGACAGCTAACGAAATTGCCCGCTACTACGTGCTTAAGGTAGTAGTCATAAAGAGGGCAGCACGGTGTTTAAAGATGGCGGATGGCAGCTAACGAAATTACCCCGCATGAGGGCAGCACGGTGCTCTGTTGATTAAAGATGTCGGATGACAGCTAACGAAATTGCCCGCAGCATAGTGCTCTGTTGGTTAAAGATGGCGGGTGACAGCTGTCAAAAGAGCATGTGGCTTTGTTTCCAAACAAGAGCACGTGGAATTTGCCGCCACAACAAAGAGGGCAGCACTGTACTCTGTTGCTTAAAGATGGCTGTCAAATAAAAAAGCGCGTGGGTTTGTAAAGCATGTAGAATTTGCCGCCACCACATAGAGGGTAGCACGGTGCTCAAAGATAGCTGCTGTCAAAAAGCATTTTTCAAATTATCCGCCGCCACATTTCAAAGGTATCTAGCTAAAGATGGCAGCACGGTGATTAAAGATGGCGGATGATAGCTAACAGAACTTTTCAAATTGCCCGCTACTACGTGCTTAAGGTAGTAGCCATAAAGAGGGCAGCACGGTGTTCTGTAGATTAAAGATGGCGGATGACAACTGACGAAATTGCTCGCAGCACGGTGCTCAAAGATGGCGGATGACAGCTGCACATGGCTTTGTTTCCAAACAAGAGCACGTGGAATTTGCCGCCACCACATAGAGGGCAGCACTGTTCTCTCTGGATTAAAGATGGCGGATGACAGCTGTCAGAAAAGCATATAGGTTTGTAAAGCATGTGGAATTTACCGCCACCACATAGATGGCAGCACGGTGATTAAAGATGGCGGTTGACAGCTGTCAAAAAAGCATGTTGATTTGTAAAGCACGTGGAATTTGCCGCCACCACATAGATTGCAGCACTGTTCTCTCTGGATTAAAGATGGCGGATGACAGCTGTGACGTACCACATTTCAAAGGTAAGTAGCTAAAGAGGGCAGCACGGTGCTCAAAGATGGCGGATGACAGCTGTCAGAAAAATAGCACGTGAATTTGTTTCCAAACAAGAGCACGTGGAATTTGCCGCCACTACATAGAGTGCGGCACTGAGGTTGGCGATGCAAGATGGAGGATGACAACTGTCAAAGGTAAGTAGCTAAAGAGGGCAGCACGGTGATTAAAGATGGTGGATGACAGCTGCACGTGGCTTTGTTTCCAAACAAGAGCACATGGAATTTGCCGCCACTACATAGAGCGCAGCACTGAGGTTTCGGATGCAAGATGGCGGATAACGTACCACATTTCAAAGGTAAGTAGCTAAAGAGGGCAGCACGATGCTCAAAGATGGCGGATGACAGCTGCACGTGGATTTGTTTATCTCGCGCTAGTGAGGTTAAGTTGGTAGCACTAAGGTTAGACCCGTCAAGATGGCGGCACTGCCGATGACAGGTGATGAATTTACATCTACTACGATAAAGAGGGCAGCACGGTGCTCAAAGATGGCGGATGGCAGCTGTCAAAAGCACGTGGCTGTCAAAAAGCACGTGGCTTTGTTTACCTCGCGCTAGTTAGGTTAAGTTGGTACCACTAAGGTTTAGGCCCGTCAAGATGGCAGTACTGAGGTTTGCGATGCGTTGTTGTCTGTCAAAAAGCACGTGGCTTTGTTTACAAATCTGTCAAAAAGCACGTGGCTTTGTTTACCTCGCGCTTGTGAGGTTAAGTTGGCACTACTGAGGTTTAGGCCCGTCAAGATGGCAGTACTGAGGTTAGCGGTGCGTTGTTGTCTGTCAAAAAGCACGTGGCTTTGTTTACAAATCTGTCAAAAAGCACGTGGCTGTCAAAAAGCACGTGGCTTTGTTTACCTCGCGCTTGTGAGGTTAAGTTGGCACTACTGAGGTTTAGGCCCGTCAAGATGGCAGTACTGAGGTTAGCGGTGCGTTGTTGTCTGTCAAAAAGCACGTGGCTGTCAAAAAACACGTGGGTTTGTTTACCTCACGCTAGTTAGGTTAGGTTGGTACTAGTGAGGTTTAGGTCCGTCAAGATGGCAGCAGTGAGGTTAGCGTTGCGTTGTTGTCGATGACAGCTGTCAAAAAGCACGTGGCTTTGTTTACAAATTCAAATCTCGCGCCAAAATTCAAATTTCCCGCCAAAATTCAAATTTCCCGCGGGCGGCGGCGGAGGAGGAGGAGGAGGAGGCGCCCGAACTCTTCCATTATACTACTCTCGTATTCGTCATTCGCGGGGACCTAACTACTTCCACCTTTCAGTAATGACCTGTTTCCGCGTGACCTTCAAGCCCATATCGGCCAGTTCATCAGAATATTTTATTGTACTTACTTGATACTGAAACAATGCAGTAGTTTATAAATATTCACAATAATAGTAATATTATCCATCCTTATGCTCACCAGGCACATTGCGCCCGAACACGATGTAGGCTATATTTCTTTGCTAGTGGCTTTATGTCGCACCGACACAGATAGGTCTTATTAAAATTACATAGATGTATTCTTCAGCAAATTTTGTAAATTAGTTTTGTTTCTGATTTCTTAAGTGTGCCTGACAAGCTCGTTACGCCCGCTGGCGTGGAAATGGAATTCCAATTTGACATCAAGTGGTACGGATTGTCCGGGCGCAAATATTTGGAGATTACGGGAAAACCGTTGGCAGGTAGATAACGACCTAGGTGGTACGAATTGTCCTAAAAAATCAAGTGGTACGGAATGTCCGTGGTACGAAATGTCCGGACACCTTCATATTTATGCTATGAAGGAAGACCGTTTAATGAACTGGCCTGTTCTGTGTGTGGCCCTTGAGGTAGGGGATTCACCTAGTTTGTACCCGGTACTAAAACGCCTACAAGTTTTGGCTCGCCGACTCGCAGGCAGGGGTTAATCCCAGTGAAACTCACAGATCAGGTGAGTGCAGACATTTACTTTTATTATTATTATTATTATTATTATTATTATTTTATCGATTTTGGCCAGCTGCGGACCACGTATATAACTCCTCTTGATTTAAATTTTCTTTGGCGCAAGTACTCCTTTATCCTCCTGCTTGCTGCTTCTTTCCTTTGTTGTTTCTTCTTGGTCACTGTTTCTGGCTCTAGGAAACCCTTAAATGTGTGTAACTTTTTTCTGAAAGTGGTTCTATTGTGGATGTCTTGATGTTTGATGTTAATTTCTTGCAAATCTTTCTCCGTGTTAACAAACCATTTTTCATAAGAGTTGCCTTTCCTATTGGGCTTATTGAAGTGGTTAAAGATTTTCTTAGCATGTCTGTCATCAGGCATTCTTGAAATATGTCCAAAAAATTTAACTCTTCGCTTTCGAATGACATCTGAAATTATTATTATTATTATTATTATTATTATTATTATTATTATTATTATTATTATTATTATTATTATTATTATTATTATTGCTCATTATTTGAGATCGGATTTCTTGGCGAAATTTTAGCGGATTTTTAGTAGTATTTAGCGGATCTTGAAAATATAAGTTGGCAACACTGATGAAAGTTACTGAGGTTTGAGCGGTGCTAGTAATGCTATTCCTTATGCAGCCAGTCCCTGCTATGAATGGTGTGAAAATATCACTCATAGGGTCGGTTAGTGCATGCATTTCAGTGGGGTTGGCAGACTGGTATGTAATAGCAAGTTCTGGTCCGTTGAGGAAAGAAGTGGGAAACTACCTCACTCTTAACTTCCCTAGTATGCCTTTTCAGTGACACCTAGGCTATCTATGACAACTGTTGGTGGAACTGTGGAGGATCAAGCCAATCTTCGAGCTGAATAACCAACATTTAAGAAAATACTACTTAAACAACAGGTAGGTAATCTGCCCTAAGTGCAGATCGGTGGAGACTGATTGTTTATAATACGTCATCCTTCCACGGGATGTCAGTGTGCTATGAGTAAGTTACACCACATGTGCATTCAGAACAGAGGAGTCAGCGGTCTGAGCCAATTCACATCAAATATTCGCCGTTTAGATGGAAGTGCGCTGTTTCGGATACCGAGTGACGCTGTCCACATCAAATATTTAATTTTTGGACTGTAAATAAATGATTCCACTCGCTACGTGAGCACCACCACACAGGAAGTTCACAGTTAACTTTCCGAGAGAAGCGGCATCACAATTACATGGCGATAGAGCAGGTCACAGCAGTGCTCGCTACGGAGCATAAACAGGGCCTACAGGGCATACAATGCAGGTGGGCCCGGCCCTTTAAAGGAGACCCGAAGACTCCTTGCAAATATATATATAATCCATATATATAAACCGCTAACATGTATGTGTCACAAAACTCAAACTCTTAAACCAGAGGGAGTTAAAAGGTACGGTTGTACCAACATCTTCGAAATCGTCTCAATAATACACGAAAAATCCTGCATTTCTTGAAAAGTCAACTGAAATATATTTATTTTCGATATCAAATAATTAAATCACTCCAATAATTGCAGCCGAAGACTTACCTTAACCCGCAATACAATCTGTAGTTAGCAGGTTGCTAAGCGACCAACACTTCCATTAATTATTACTGTACTACCTGTCAAGCAAGACTAAAGTATTCACTTCCTTTGATGATGGACGAATACTATTCTCTGCTAGATACTCTTTAATTCTCTGACCTCCGAAAGCTTCTAAACATACTCAACAGATGGCAGAACGTTCCTAACAACTTATGTGCTGCTAAAAGAGAATAGTCTACGTAAGCACAGACGGAGTGCATCAAATCGACTAGCCTTCTGTATGACTATTAATAAAAGGTAGGGACAACTTCTTGAAAAAAGTGCGTAGTCCACTTCAGACACGGCCAATTGTGTGTTGCACAATCCCGGGCAGGATTGTTTGAGATCCACATACGGTAGAAGCACAGAGAATATTTTATGAAAAGAAGTGTCATAAATTAAATTACTATTATTATGTACCGGTATAATAATGGCGTATGGCCTCCGGAGAGGCCTGGTGCATGTCTTTTTCTAGTAGGCGACCGGCATGTCTGTGAAGATGAGGGCCCTACCTAGGATGATTTCTAATGTTGAATACGCCACACATACCCAGCCCCCGAGCCAATAGAATTAACCAATTAAAGTTAAAATTCCCGATCCGGCCGGGAATCGAACCCGGAACCCGCTAAACCGAAGTCCAGTACGCTGACCATTCAGCCAACGAGTCGGACTTATGTACCGGTGTTAAATGTTCATAAAACTATTGAAGAGTGTAGGCAAAACAATATGAGTGCAACAAGCGTATCAAGACGAGTTATCTGACCTGTTTATAACGTTTGCCGCGGAGCAGCCCGGGTCCACTAGTAATATATTATTCTGGTGGATTTTAATTTATGAATTGATAAATTTGGTGAGTCAAATAAACACTTGCATTGCGCTTAGCGTAATCGGGTGGCCGTGTGATGCAATATCTTAATTTTGCTAAGTAATAGCATTTGAGTGCATGACTCATTGCGGAGTTCATATTAATTTTTGGAAGGCTTATCAGAGACCGATCGTCCCACGCATACATGTCCTGTGAGCCTGTCAGGGAATGGAGATTGGCAATTTTAATTTAATTCCCCTGTGATGTTATTGATGAGTTGATGACAACATGTGGATGTTCCGACCAGACGGCATCAACTTTATAACCTCGCATGCAATTATAAGACCCATTAAATATTTTTCTTTGAATTCTTACAATAATGAATAATCCCCTTGTTTATATAAATTGACAATATAGTGCATTACTTCTTCCTGTTGTGATTGAATTTGTATTAATTATTCATAGGTTTGCGATCGCTTGGCAGGCCATGGCCCTTCGGTGCTGTTGCGCTACGGAGTTCGGTTTTATTCATAGGTTTTACACTTTATCTGAGGGGGTCCGAATGTTAATATTTGCAGGCGGATCCCTGGTGGTAATGTTAAACATCGACTACTAAGAAAGTGAAGCAAACTCCAGCAACAGAATGAAACTGCTGAGGATCAAAGCAACCTTCGGGACGAAGAATCAACAGACGAGATATTTGGAAGAAGAACATTTTCGCTTTCCAAAAACATTTTTACCTACAACAAAGTATACGTACTCGCAATTCAAGAGATTTGTAAATATCAAGGCCCTACACCGCTGGCTGCGCAGTAGCGTGTGACTGGGGAAGAGCTGCCCATGCGCGTACCGCCATGTTGCGGGCACTCCACAGCTCGGCGAAGAGATCGTAGTATGGAATTCATGCATTAACTTCCATTATGCACGAATGAAAACACCTGCCGACAGGTTATTTTTATTCCTGTGATACAGGATAACATGATAATAAAAGATGTTCTTTAGATACATCCAGAATATAATGCTTAAAGGTGCCGCATTAGAAAGTAGAAGATCCGTACGAAATTCCCGTCAGTTCGCAAACCAACACTGTATTAATTTTAAATCAAATTCCTCGCAGAATTTATACAGAGCAATAATCCCAAGGTCTGAAGAGTACAAGTGGACCGTGAAGTGTGAAAGTCTGTGTTCTTTCACATTAATTTCCGGCAAGCGTCTAATACTATTGCATTCCACTCATCAGGGAAACAGCCATTCCCAGGTCCTAATTAATTAATAATAAATGACACAGCCTACACCGACTAACGTGAATACACGCAATAAATATACAAGAATCAAGACGGTAATAGCACGAAAATGATACCTTTACGCATACACACTGAACACATTTGCATTGTTATTGAACAAATCTTCACAGATCATTTGGATAGTTAGCCTATAAGTAACAGACGTAATAAAACAATATTTAGAAAACTGGATAAGAAGACTTCAAAATACACTACTAATGATAGTACAGTACATATATACACTCTCCGAAAACAGAAAAAAAAGTTGTACGAGTATACCAGTATATTAAATGAATAATCTTAAAAAGGAATATGTAGCTCACATTAGGCCCACTATAATGATCACGTTTTTAACTGATTTGTTTGCACATTCGGAATAGACACATGTATTACCCTGCAACTAACAAAAGAACCTGCGCAAAACTCACTTCCCCGCGCATTCTCTCCGAGTGGATGCCTGACATCATAGGGAGTAGTGGACGGGGTCACATGCTGCCTGGCCACCGTACTGCGCACTCTGTGAAGCGCGGTTACACAAGAGTTTCGCTGTCACTTCTGTATCCGTTTTAGCGCTCTTGTTGTTTTGTCAGTTTTATTCGCATTTCTTTCTTTAGTTGTATTAATTGCAGTCCTATAATTCCTTCCCATGTAGCGTGTACTGTATTGGTAAATGTTTTAATGTATATAGTGTTGAACAGTGTTACCTAGCGACCTTCAAGGGTCATTACTCATTACGGAGCACATTAACCAGGTGAATAAACTAAATTCTTGACTGTGTAAAAAACAGAATTAGAAGTAGCGGCAGTTGCGCAACTGGTATGCCAAAACACACACACATCTAAAGCCGCTCAGCAATGAAATAATTGACGGCAGCCCAGTCTTTCAGCTATATAGTGTTGTGTACCATGTTATTCTAGTGAGAGTATCATTTAAATGTACAGTAGTTATGGCTGCTACTTCGAAGTCTGGTAGCAAATCTGGACAGCCTGTAAGGGGACAAGCCAGAGAAATAGTATATAACGCAGCTGCTTACTTACAAGAACAAAAAACAGTTCATAAACTGAATTATAATGTAGTGGCTTCAACAAGTGAAGTAACAGGGTTTTCAAAGTCACTGGTGAAACGTATTTTAGTGGAAGGGAAGACGTCTATGGCCAAGGGTCGTTTGCATTTTTCTACACCTGATGGCAAGAAAACAGTACACAAGAAAAGGATCGAAACAGACGATTTCACAAAAGATGTGATACGTCGGAAAATAAGCGAATTGTACGTGATGAAAAAACTGTACCTACACTGGACAAATCGATGCGTTTAAAATTGGAAAATATACTTGACTGTAGCAGAGAGTATCTTCGACGGTCATTTTGTGTTGTTCATATTATGTCCTCTGTGTGTACGCTTATTGGAACAGTATAGTTTTATTTTTATTTTTTAAAATATGGTTTACAGCTTGAGTATTGTAAGCAGTTCCATTTAACTCAATGCTTAATACTTTTGGCTACTTTACGTTTACTTTCGTTCTTTTAATTGCATTGCGTTTCCGGCTTTAATGAAAGAATAACCTCAATCGAAGAGCCTGACTGCAGCTACTTGCAGTATGTGTTAACGCTAGCTTGACAGTTGCGCGTGTGCTTGTCCTTGATTCGTCGGGTAACATCGGGATGAACCGGAACAAGCTGCGCGAACCGAAGTAGCCGAGGGTTCTTTTGTTTGTTGTCGGTTAATAATTAAATCCTAGACTCTGCACTAAGCTTTCGTGAAAATGCCAAGACATTTTCAAATCACAGCAGTTTACAACAACAGTATTATTTGCAGATCATAAGAAGAAAAAATATTTTACCTGTGACTTAGCAGATTGAGAACGTCAATAATCCATCAATTCTTTCAATATTTACAGTATTTACAAACAGTTGTATCAAAAGCAAGAATATGTAATATTGGCAGAAAGAAAACCTGTGAAATAGAATGTTTTCTATGAAAGTTACATACCAGATCTTTTCTTTCTGATGCGTAATCAGAGCAGAGATCCAATCTAACACCACATCCTGACTACTCAGGTGACTTCAGCATTGAGGAACTTGATATAGCCTTGAATATGCTAAAGGTAAATAAAGCTGTTGGCTTTGATGGCGTATATCCAGAGTTTCTTAAAGCCATAGGACCTAAAACAAAATTGTGGCTCATTGAATTCTTCAATGAAATTCTACGAACTGGAAGATTACCAAAGCTTTTCAAGCAGGCTAAGATAATTGCCATCCTGAAACCAGGCAAGACGGAACCGATGCTTCTCACTACCGGCCAGTATCGCTACTCAGCGTGACCTATAAGCTACTAGAAAGGCTTATTCTAAATCGCATTCAAGAGGCCATTGATCAAACCATACCTGTTGAACAAGGTGGCTTTAGGAAACATCGGAGCTGCTGCGGCCAGGTTTTAACATTGACATCTCTAGTTGAAGCTGTATTTCAACGAGGTCTCCGATCAGCTGCAGTTTTTGTGGACCTTACAGCAGCTTATGACACTGTGTGGAGGGATGGCTTGATGTCGAAGTTTATTGAAAACATCTCATGTCAAAAGCTGGCGTTTCTAGTGAACAACATGCTCTCTGACAGACGCTTAAAGGTGTTTCTGAACGGACAGTCTAGCAGATGGAGGACTCTAAACAATGGCCTACCTCAAGGATCAGTTCTGGCCCCCATTCCGTTTAACTTGTATATTCATGATATGCCAGACACTGACTCATTGAAAATCCAGTATGCAGATGACCTAGCATTAGTCTTCCAGAGTAAAGGTCTTATGCACTGTGAGAATGTACTGACAAGTGATCTGACGAAATTGAATGACTACTTCCATAAATGGAGACTTCAACCTAACCCAAATAAAACTGAGGTTACTACATTCCATCTAAGTAATAAGGAAGCCCATAGGATGCTACATGTGACTTTCGACGGAACCGAAGTACCGCATAACTACAATCCCAAATATCTAGGAATCACTCTGGATCGGTCCTTGACATTCAAACAACAGTGCATCACGTTATCTAAGAAACTTGGCTCCAGAGTGAATCTACTCCGCAAGATTGCCGGAAGTAGCTGGGGTGCGGACGCCAATACCCTACGCACTGCTGCACTCGCTCTTGTGTATTCTGCTGGTGAATACTGTGCTCCTGTATGGCAAAACAGCATTCACACAACAAAGATTGATGTCCAGCTTAATGAAGCCATGAGAGTGATCACTGGTACTGTCAGATCTACTCCCATTCAGTGGTTACCTGTCTTAGCTAATATTGCCCCGCCAGATCTAAGGAGGAAAGCAGCTAGGGTAAACTTGCTCAAGAAGATCTCTTCTCATAAGAACTCTCCCTTGTACGATGCCCTACAACACCCACCAACAACTCGTCTGAAATCACGTAAACCACCCTGGACTGATTTTAAAAGTACCAGTTCTTTCGACATGACCTCTGAGTGGCGACAGCGTTGGCATGAACATCCACCCAACAACGCTCACTTGGTTCAAGATCCACAAAGAAGGTTGAAGGATTCCAACTGCCGCGTCAAACCTGGTCGAAGCTGAACCGAATTAGGACGGGTCAAGGGAGGTGTTGCTACATGTTGAAGAAATGGGGTTTCCGTTCGTCTGCTGACTGCGACTGTGGAGCGGAGGAGCAGACAATGGAACACATCGTTAAGGAGTGCCCACTTCGAGCATTTGACGGTGATCTGAGGCTTCTACATCAAGTGACTCCGAGTGCTCTGGACTGGTTGTCAAATTTGGACATATCCATTTGATATATTTTTTGTGTGTACTTGTAAAGCCATACGATATATATATATATATATATATATATATAGAGAGAGAGAGAGAGAGAGAGAGAGAGAGAGAGAGAGAGAGAGGAGGTATTATTCAGTACCATGAACAGATTGTTGAAAAGGTACATGACTGCAGATATCTGTATTGTTCACTACAACTAACTTTACGTTGGTACTTTACTAATTACGATCTGAATTAAATTTTTCGCCCGCCTCTGTGGTGTAGTGGTTAATGTGATTAGCTGCCACCCCCGGAGGTCCGGGTTCAATTCCCGGCTCTGCCACAAAATTTGAAAAGTGGTACGAGGGCTGGAACGGAGTCCACTCAGCCTCGGGAGGTCAACTGAGTAGAGGTGGGTTCGATTCCTACCTTAGCCATCCTGGAAGGGGTTTTCCGTTGTTTCCCACTTCTCCTCCAGGCAAATGGCGGGATGGTACCTAACATAAGGCCACGTCAACTTCGACAGAAGTTCAGGCTTATTCAATGGAAACCTGGAAGCAATATGTCCAAAAACATTAGCCATGTATTCGAAACCAAAGAAATGTACTGTATATATTTCTATCTCCTCATTTTTTTCAACCATTCCTGGTACAATGCCAGAACATTCTCCCATTGATTTATCCCTAAATATTCTTCTGCTTCATAAATAGAACCTCGTGTGATGTATTTAAGAACAGGGTGGTGGAGCCAGCAATCATTCAAATTTCACTACATTATTTTACATTTTGAAAATATTCTTCCTGAAAAAACTTATTGCACTAGTGCTAGCCTACTCTACCTCATAATTCTAAATGTATCAAACAATGAAAAGAATACCTAGCTTAGTTTGAGTTTCTCAGAGTTAAATATATTTTTAATAGTTGGTTAAGTTTAAGAGAGGAAAATATATCATTTACGATGAAAAATTCCCTCTGATAATATTCTTTTTTCTAAATACCACTATTAGGCTTACTGATTATATAAACTCGAAATGAAAGGAGATTTATTGAGCACAAATTAAAATTGAATGTATGTTCTAACTTTTCTATTACAGGAGCATTATGATTCCCATAACGAAGAACATGAAGGAGCTTGAATATTAAACATTTATGAATAAAACAGTTAAACAGGTAGTCTGATTAGTGTTTTCTAGTGCAAAGTAAGAGTGAGCCCGTTCAAACTTCTCTGGAACAGCATATTTAACAATTCTTTTATTGTAAAGGAGATGTGAAAACATGGATAATGTTATCAATAAATCATTTTTCTGATAATTGTTAATAATTTGAAGCCATATTTTGACCTAAAGTAGATGGGTTTACCAAGCGTTATCAAACATATTTTCCGGACGGATTCTCGGCGCGTGTTTATCGAAATTTTAATACGGGTACACAGCTTTTCCAGAATAGCTGTTTAATTCTTAAGAATTGCCCCTAATGAAATGAAAAACCCCAAGAAGTAGAATCTACCCTGAATCCCTGAACCCACCACTCTGTAGCACATTCTCGATTATGGTAATTTTGTAATATTTCAATTTCTACTCGCCTATGAAAAGAAATACAAGATCCTTTCTGATACCGATTTGTACAACTGAAAGCTGCACAAGAGGTCACCATCGCGAATAGTTCACTATTCCGCACTTACGGCTTAACTTAGGCCTACTCTCCTTTCAATGTAAGCTCGCACTTATCACTAAAAATAGTTGCCTATACTATAAAGTATCACTTTATCACATAACACAACCACAGATCCGCTAACCGATAGGAACCACTATGAAAACACACAAGAAACTGCGAAAATCACCACGTGTTAACCATGCATTCGAAACTGAAATGCCCGCAACATGGCGATGCGCGAAGGTACTCAATTTTCCGCATAGCACCAGCGCGCTTTGTGAGTCTAGATAAGTAATGTTAAAGTCTTTGGTAAATATGACGTAACAATCCTGTGCAATCGCTGGACAAAATAATTAACACAGCATGAATCGAGTTAAGTTATCGACAAGCCCAATGACTTTCGTAGTTCTAGAAAATATAAATCAGTGGATTAGAGTAGGTGAATCACTATCTAATCCTGTAATCAATAAGAGGGAACTCTGGAACTTCGTGTTCTCTTATGTATAAGAATTATATTTATCTATTTAATTATTTGATTATTAGATACAGCCTATGGAGGGCCATGTTACACTAATTACAAGTATCAATAGTAGATTATTAACAACAACAATGTAACAAGAGTGGGAACGATCACTGGTAAGGGTTGGTTACAGAGTTAGCAAGAAGAACGCTCGTGGCTTGGATGGAAACCTCGGGAAGGTTTCAAAGGAACCTTTTAACTTTTCGTTCGAACGATGCGAAAGGTATGAATATGTCGATATCGGGTAGTGAGAGATAGAGCGTTGTTGTAATGTTAGGCGCGGGCGGGTCACATGATGAGTGTGCTGGTTGTGTGTTGGGCGGGGACTACTTGTAAGGGGAAGTACGTCGGAAGAATATTATATTTGGTGTAGCCACCGATTATTTTACGAAGGTAACATAGATCGAAGAACTTCAAACTGGAGGGGTGGAAGGTAATTTTTTTTGGTAGTTGCTTAACGTCGCACCGACACAGATACGTCTTATGGCGACGATGGGACAGGAAAGGGCTAGGAGTGGGAAGGAAGCAGCCGTGACCTTTGTCGTGTACCGACCTCCCAGGGGCTCAAACCGGCGGACTGCCAGGTGGAAGACAGCCGAGGTTCTCAGCCGAGTCTCGAGCTCAAGGTGTCAGAGGAGATTTAGTGTTAGAATGATGATCAATGACAGGAGACACCTTGTAGTATTAAGGTAATTGAATAATAATTATAGTCAGATTTAGTTACTGTAAGAAAAGGGAAATATTTCAAGAAGTTACATGTAGTGGAGAGAGCTTGCGAAGTGCGCTTACAAAAGTTGTTGACCAAGAGCGGAGACTTGTTGATCACAACAGGATATTTACTATGTATCAACAAACAAAGTTAGTATGCGGGCCAGGCGGCCCGCCTGGTGCCCGACAAAGGAACAAAGCAGAGTACAAGGTCAGTCAGGGCCAGTACAGATGCACTTTAGGAAAACTAGGAAAGATGAGGACAAAGTAAGACAGAATACAGTAGTGCCTAGGTGGCAGCACTTACTGTGACAACTATTGAGAATAGTTACTTGAGGGCGCCACGGACTGGATGAACAGTTTGGTAATGCCCGTAAGACCCAACCACTTGGTAGTGGGTGGGGAGCGAACTTTGAGTTCAGGAGCGGAGATATAACCCCTGAACAAGATGGCGCGGGGCCTTCTCCCAGCGAGTAGTTCGTACTTGTCAGAACGAGATTCTTTTCGAGCATAGCCCAAGTGCCGCAGGGCAAGATTCAGAGATACGCGTAGTAGAAAAGTAGGCGCATGTAGCAAGCTCGCTCTATCCTTAGATCATCACATTCAGACTTGTAAATATACTGTACATAGTAGTTTTAGTGTCCTCAGTAATAAAGGACAGGGAAATAACTTCTTCTTTTATTTCGGGAGTTGGGGGACGAGTCATACCTACAAATTACCTCCCTACATTCCGCTCGGCAGGTCAGGTAATACTTCAACATCCAACTGCCTGGTGACTAACCTACGAGATCGTCTCACTGGACAGGTAGGTCACGACACCTTAACTAAGGTACAGCCCTAGCATTTTCCTGGTGTGAAAATGGGAAACCACGGAAAACCATTTTCAAGGCTGCCGACAGTGGGGTTCGAACCTACTATCTCCCGAATACTGTGTGGAAGGTAAAATCTTTTACTATCCGTAACCTCGGCACTTGATGGTGTAGACTGCTTAGCTCTACGCCCGGCCGCCTTTTGCCCTCAGCAATTAACCTGGTACTCATTTCTGTTGTAGGCTGAGTTCAAATGTACCCAGGTAGTTCAAAATGACAGATTTAGTTTCGTTCTTAGAAACAGGATTGTGATTCCTAACAATGAATATGAAAAAGTTAAAAATACTATTTAGTTTAGATATGTTTGTGATAGCATATGGGGACCAAACAGGCGAACAAAAGTCAATAATGGGGAGAACATAGGAGAAAAAAATATTTTAGGACATTTATTTCAGTGAATGACGTATAACACACGCTATATTTATGAAGAATGCCACAGAACTCGCGAAACCTTCACCTATAATCCAAGACGAACACTAAAAAATTCACTATGCACCACCATCACAGACAACCATTCGCGCTTAACTCTGTGTTCATGCTGGGCAACCTAAATATTTTTTCTGCGGCTATCAGAACACATACTCACACGTGTCATCAACAAATTGATCCAAAAAACTGCATACATGCCGAAACCTAAGACTAAAATATATTCTTTTATATTATAAATGATTTCATATTTTTATTTGCAAGACGATGTGCAAGTGGTTAATATGCTGATATTTTTCTTACACTGCCTTGTATGGTGCCGAAGACTTCGAGTGACAAGTATTAAAACTAACACCCCTTATCTAAGCTAGCTGGCCTGTTCCCGTAAATTGCTGTCGGGCGAGGGGCCACATCTTCGCCTCGAGTAAGCTTCAAGTGCATGCGTATACCAAGGGACCTTCAATTTCGCAAGGCGTAGCTCTCTATCGCGCCGGCAAGGAAACTCAACTCGCTGGAGAAGCTGAACTGCGGTAGTGCAAGTGGATTATCGAGAGAGCTGTACTTGGCTTGGTTTAGATGTTCGCAATTTTTTAAACTTTATAAAAAGCGTTCTAAGGAATAATTAGAAAATGTTAACACAAAGTTCTTTACGCCAGCAGCGCTGGGGTAGATGGGGTCCAGTTCACTCCACGGACAGACGGATTGACCTTTGTTCCTCGTTCCACTAATTGCGGGCAGGAGCCAATTAAGCTTAGGTTAAATTTACGGCATTATGGTCTCAAGGTTCTTTATATATCACTATTCTCCCATACCATTGTCAAGAGTCGCTTAACCGCAAACAAAAATAAGAGTATACTTGAGTGAAAATCAATAAACTTCATTATTTAGAAATTATTAGTAGAATTATCCACACTTCCATACAGTTTGTGTCCGCCAAGACACTAACTTCGCTGATATCCGCATCCGTGTGGGGATCTACGCCGTAACCTCGGAACTTTATGGGGCCGAGTGGTGAGCTTTACGCCCGACCGCCTTTGTCCCCTAGGAATCAACCTTGTATTCATTCTGAATGAATGAATGAATGAATGAATGAATACACTCTCCCCCAGTCACGCGGTGCTCATTTTTGCTGCAGGCTGAATGAACCACAGGACCATGATATGGTGTCATATTTTAAAGCAACGCTCAACCCGCTGTAAATTGTAGTATTAAGGCTGTTCGAAGATACAGTAATTCGAACGCCCAATCCACTGCACATTTTTGACGATGCTGGATTTAGAATTTTAAACTACTAGTATTCCTTGTAATATTTTCTTTACGTGGAAATGCTTGTTGTTGTTGTTGTTGTTGTCGTAAGTCATAGTGTGATATTTTGAATTACTTAACGTACGTGTCAATTTGTATACATTTCCGTGGTTTCCCATTTTTCACACCAGGCAAATGTTGGGGCTGTACCTTAATTAAGGCCATGGTGTTTCCTTCTCACTCCTTGCCCTTTCCTATCCCATAAGACCTATCTGTGTCGGTGCAAAAAAAAGTAGTATTTCTTGTATTTTTTTCCTGCCATGGAATTATTTTTTTATTTATTTGGCTTTAGATCAGTTACAGACCAAACAGCCACTTGGATATTACAGTACGCTGGTTTGAACTTTACAATTCATTACAAGTAATTGTCACAGTGTGAAATATATACATATACATATAAAAGACATAGACATTGCACATCATTACACTGAAATCACATAATTTCACAAAAAAATCAATCAAATTTGTAGACAAGTTGTTGTTAAATAGTTCCCAATAATAGTATACACTTTTCTGTTTTTGGTCGCCAGTAGTGTATTTACACAGGTTGGTAACTGTTGCTTAGCGTGAAGCAGAGCTGTAAGAAACACATTTTGTTGTTGGTGGTAATGAGCACATGCGAAAAAGGGATGGTTTAGGTCCTGAATCGACTGACCATCACAGGAACAGTATGGTGTATCCACTACGTTGATGCGATAAAGGTGACTTCTAAAACTTCCGTGGTTGAAGCGCATTCGGGTGATAGTCGAGATGAATCGTCGTTGAGTGTTCCATTGTGCAAACCAAGGACGTCGCGGGGGATTCTGTTCAATCGTTGAGTAAAATTTACCTTTGTGGCTCTTTGTTACTTCCCACTTCTGTGACCACTGACTATAGGCTCGTTGGAACATAATCACTGTATAATCCATGAAGTTGCTGGGAGTATTCAGGACCTGTCCACTGACACATGCTTTCTTCGCTAAGTCATCTACATATTCATTATGTGGTATCCCGATGTGGGCTGGTACCCATACGAAGTTTACCCTTGAACCGCGTCTTTGGAGCTCATATGTTTTTTGAATAATACTGATATGGTAGATATTGGGTTTCTGGAGGATAAGCGGTGTAGATAGTTTGGAAAGGACGCTCAATGAATCTGTAAGGATAGTGATACTCTTACGGTAGAATCGTCTGGCATATTTGAGCGCTTCTATAATGGCAATAGCTTCTGCTGCATAGATAGAAATATGTTCTGGCAAACGAAAACCTTGAGCTTCATATTGATCAGGACAATAGAATGCACATCCTACGCCACTTATTGGTATTTTTGAGCCATCAGTATAAATTTTAACAGACGAAGGATACCGGACAGTCAAATCCTCTTGACATAACTGCGCCAATCTGTGATCCTTTTGTAGATATGTTAGTGATCTGTCCACTTCCATAGGGCATATGCAGTGTTCAAATGGAATATCATATACGTCTGCCACACTCTTCTGACAGTTTTGGGTCAGTAGTGAATCTATATATGTGACACTTTGCAGCAGGAGATATCTTTGATTCAAAGAAAGCCGGTCTTGATCGTCTGCTAAATGTTGTAATCTGCGAAGAGGTATTAGAACTGTTGAATTTTTGGTGTGAGTTTGCTTTAGTATGAACTTATCTGAAAGAAACTGTGCACGGATAGTCAAGGGCATCTCTGCGGCTTCCAAGAGTAGAGCATTAGTTGGTGTGGTTTTCATAGCTCCAAGGCAAATGCGAATGCACTGAAATTGAATACTATCTAGTTTATTTAGTAGGCGTTTATTGCCACTGTAATAAAACATGCTTCCATATTCCATCTTCGATCGGATCAGCGTGCGATATAGCACTAAGAGTACAGATGGGTGTGCTCTCCACCAAGTTCGAGTTAATGTGCGTAGGATATTGATCCCTTGTTCCAATTTTGGAATAATATGCTGCATATGAGCAGTCCACGTGAGACGGGAATCATACACAAGTCCGAGGAATTTGGTTTGTGGTTGAACTAAGATGCTATGTGATCCCAGGATGAAGTTGTAAATTGGTGGTTCAATTCTTCTTTTTGTGAATATTACTGCCGAGGATTTACTTGCAGAGAGGTCTAACCCATGTTGATGTAACCACTGATTTACATGCTGCATAGCATCTGCAAGACGACACTTGGCAGCAGGTACTGTTGTCGCTGAGGTAAACATATATACGTCATCAGCATACTGAAGAAGGCTAACTCTAGGAGGCAGAATATTTTCCACATTTCGGGTATAAATGGTATACAGTAGGGGACTAAGTACTGCACCTTGAGGTAGTCCTTGGGTCGATCGTCGTGGCCCGAGAAGTCTATGGTTATAACGAAAATAAAGCCATCTAACATGTATAAATTGATATATACCAGACACAAAAGTTGGAGGCAATCCAAGAGCAATCAGTTTGTCCATCAGTATTGGTATTCGTACATTGTCATACGCAGCGGATATGTCCAAAAAGAGAGCACAAAGGTAGTGTTTATTTAGAAAAGCTGTATGAATCGCTGCGGTTAATATGGCATGGTTATCATACGTGCCACGACCCTTGCGGAATCCATTTTGTGTAGAAGGTAGCAGAGATTGTGATTCTAGCCACCAATCCAAGCGATTTTTAATCATTCTTTCCACCGTTTTACCAATGCAGGAAGAAAGAACAATAGCTCGATATCCTGCTGGATCTCCTGGCTCTTTTCCTGGCTTGAGGATGGGAACTACAATTTGTGTCTTCCATGACTCAGGTATGCATTTTTGAAACCAAAGTTCATTGACAATTCGGAGGAAAAGCTTCAATGTTTCGTCAGGAAGGTGTTGTAACATGGGGTATCGGATTTCATCGATGCCCGGTGCTGTATTGGCGGAGTTCTTAATGGCCACACGGAGCTCGTTGATTGTAAATGGCGAACAGAGAAAGTGTTCGGAGTGCTCTTCATTAAATGTACACGGTGGATAACTAGGTGATGGTGGCGTAATTCTATCAGCAAAATCTTCTAACCAAGAGGTATCAGGTGACGAATCCTGAGTACTATAATTTCTGTTGCGCAAATGTCGTATGCGATGCCAGATATCTGCTATTGGGGTTTCCTTATTCAATGTGGAGCAGTATTTTTGCCAACTCTGTTTCTTGGTTTGCTTGAGAAATCGCTTGGTTCGAGCAGAGATCTTCTGATATTGTAGGTATGTTTCTTGGGTAGGGTGTGTTCGGAATTCCCGGAGAGCCGTCTGCCGGAGAGCAATGGCACGGGAACAATCAGCGTTCCACCATACTGTTGAAGTGTTTTTCTGACCAGGAGGTTTTCTCAGGGGGATAGATATATGAGCAGCACGTTCCATCATCTCGACAAAGGTATTATAATTGTCCATGGCGGATGTTTGGATCCGGAAACAGCGTGCTTCCTCAAGTATTATAGCCGTAAAAAGCGTCCAGTCTGCACCATGCATATTCCACTTGCTTGATGGATATGGTGAGGGGTTACTTGTAGGAGAAATATCAATATTTATAAGTATTGGATAGTGATTTGAACCAAGCGAGTCTTTAAGTGCTTTCCAGTGTGTGATTGTGGCAATGGCGGGAGAGCACATTGTTATATCAACTGCCGATGGACGGTGATATAAGGACGGAACTAGTGTTGGTGAGCCGTCATTCAATATAGATAGATTGAAAGTGTCGACTGTCTCTAAAATATTGCAACCCTATCGGTCGGTGAAGACACACCCCCAGGTAGTACTGTGTGCGTTGAGGTCGTCGCATATAAGGTACGGTGGTGCCAAAGCAGATAAAATTTGAGTCCAAACTGCCGGTGTTACAATTCTGCCTGGTTTACAATATATTGAAAGACATGTGAACTCAAGCGCAGGTAAATGGATACGTGCTGCAACGAGTTGTATACCAGGATCTACCCCCACTGTGACAGGCAGTACCTTAAAAGGAACTGCATTATGTATGAAAAGTGCTGTACCTCCTTTGCCATCGAACCGATCGTCTCGTAGAATATTATAATTTCGATATCTTATAAGTTTTGATGCGTTGAACCACGTCTCGGAAATCGCTGCCACCTTGATATCTCTGCAACCAAGTTCGTGCTCTAAACTTTCCTTATTAGCAATGGCAGATCTAGCATTCCACTGCAGGACCTTAAAACCCATTGAATTTATTTATTAAACTAGATATTAAATCCCGAATGACAAGGGGATTTTCTATGGGTGTTGTCTGAGACGAGGTGATTATATGCATGATAAGTTTGACTAATTCTTCTATAATGAAGGTATTTCGATTGATGGAATGATCAGGAATGTTATGTGGACGAGGAGGATATGGGTTTTGTCTAATAGGTGTAATTGGTAATTGTTGAGGAGCAAACACTCGTTGGTATGGGGTAGGGTAAGTTGGGGAGGGAGGGGGAGCTTCTTGGCGGCGAGTAGGACGTTGAGTGGAGAGGGAGGGAAGTTGTCGTTGCATAGGCGCG
Source organism: Anabrus simplex (assembly GCF_040414725.1). Lineage (NCBI taxonomy): Eukaryota > Metazoa > Arthropoda > Insecta > Orthoptera > Tettigoniidae > Anabrus > Anabrus simplex. The sequence continues at coordinate 139,343,773 of NC_090269.1, read as the reverse complement.
GCATGATGCGGTGAGAGTAGCCCTTGTTCCTGTTGTCCTTGATATTTTGGATGGGATAACTGTTGTGATGATTGCATTGATGGCAATGCTGTATGATACTGAGTGTTTATCATAGATGAATTTTGTAGTGGTTGTATTGGTAGAGGAGGAAATTCTTCGCGGCTACTGTATTGTGGTACAGTAGCAACCACCTGAGCGTATCCCTGACTTTGCTGCTCTGTTGATGTATGCATAGGAGGTGTGTTATAAGCAGTTGCCCTTTTCATGTCCCGCTGTCTGACGTACACCGGACAGTTCTTATCTGAAGCAAAATGTTGACCTTGACAGAGTGCACACCGAACTTCCGTGGTACTGTCACAGTTTTCTGTTAAGTGTGGACCCGCAGATCTATTACAGCGCGCTACTCTTGACTTACATTGTACTTGCCTGTGTTCCAGGCGTAAACATACACTGACTGACAGTGACAATGCAACACCAAGGAGGAGTGGTTCGAAAGGGATGAAAGTTGGGGGCAAAACAGAGACGGCACGGACGAATAATTGATGTTTATTTCAAACCGATATGCAGGTTACACAATGCGCACGGCATCGACTCAGTAGGATGTAGGACCACCGCGAGCGGCGATGCACGCAGAAACACGTCGAGGTACAGAGTCAATAAGAGTGCGAATGGTGTCCTGAGGGATGGTTCTCCATTCTCTGTCAACCATTTGCCACAGTTGGTCGTCCGTACGAGGCTGGGGCAGAGTTTGCAAACGGCGTCCAATGAGATCCCACACGTGTTCGATTGGTGAGAGATCCGGAGAGTACGCTGGCCACGGAAGCATCTGTACACCTCGTAGAGCCTGTTGGGAGATGCGAGCAGTGTGTGGGCGGGCATTATCCTGCTGAAACAGAGCATTGAGCAGCCCCTGAAGGTACGGGAGTGCCACCGGCCACAGCACATGCTGCACGTAGCGGTGGGCATTTAACGTGCCTTGAATACGCACTAAAGGTGACGTGGAATCATACGCAATAGCGCCCCAAACCATGATGCCGCGTTGTCTAGCGGTAGGGCGCTCCACAGTTACTGCCGGATTTGACCTTTCTCCACGCCGACGCCACACTCGTCTGCGGTGACTATCACTGACAGAACAGAAGCGTGACTCATCGGAGAACACGACGTTCCGCCATTCCCTCATCCAAGTCGCTCTAGCCCGGCACCATGCCAGGCGTGCACGTCTATGCTGTGGAGTCAATGGTAGTCTTCTGAGCGGACGCCGGGAGTGCAGGCCTCCTTCAATCAATCGACGGGAAATTGTTCTGGTCGATATTGGAACAGCCAGGGTGTCTTGCACATGCTGAAGAATGGCGGTTGACGTGGCGTGCGGGGCTGCCACCGCTTGGCGGCGGATGCGCCGATCCTCGCGTGTTGACGTCACTCGGGCTGCGCCTGGACCCCTCGCACGTGCCACATGTCCCTGCGCCAACCATCTTCGCCACAGGCGCTGCACCGTGGACACATCCCTATGGGTATCGGCTGCGATTTGACGAAGCGACCAACCTCCCCTTCTCAGCCCGATCACCATACCCCTCGTAAAGTCGTCTGTCTGCTGGAAATGCCTCTGTTGACGGCGGCCTGGCATTCTTAGCTATACACGTGTCCTGCGGCACACGACAACACGTTCTACAATGACTGTCGGCTGAGAAATCACGGTACGAAGTGGGCCATTCGCCAACGCCGTGTCCCATTTATCGTTCGCTACGTGCGCAGCACAGCGGCGCATTTCACATCATGAGCATACCTCAGTGACGTCAGTCTACCCTGCAATTGGCATAAAGTTCTGACCACTCCTTCTTGGGGTTGCATTTGCTCTGTCAGTCAGTGTATTTCACACTGCACTACCGGAGCAACATACGGTTCCACAGCACAGCGAGTTCCCAATATAGCTATATGAGTGGGGAGGGACTGCGATCGAAAAGTTACGAGATACACTGGGATTGCTATAACTTGATCTGGGTTCGTAAGTGATCTTTTGGTATATCTCTTAATACGCACAACTCGATATGGAGAGTCAATTTCTTCTAAAATTTCCTGCTCGCTTAACGTGGTGTCGACATTTCTGATTATACCCTGTTTATGGATAAGAAAGTTGGGAATGTAAGCTTCTAAATTCCTTTGTTTAAAAACATCACATTGCACAATTAAATTAGCAGATCCTGCCGTGCGAGCTACAATTTTTAAACGATTTTTTCCAATAGGGCGTATGTCGACCACTTCCTTTTTAAAGGCATTGTTATATTGAAAAAGCAGTTTACCTATCGACATAGGGTGTAGATGACCAACTTTACTGTCCAAACTTTCTACGAAAATACAGTACGGGCCTATGTCTGTGCGACTATATCTATTGTCTTTACTTTGATAGGTAGGCGCTGTCTTAGCAGAACTAAGCTTATTTGAACTTGAGTTAGTATTTACTGGCACGTCTTGGACGGAGGATTTACTAGATGTTGAAGTACTGGCGTCTGACATATCCATGTCTATCAACTTTTCGACTTCGTTTATGGTTCCATTTGACTGTCCTACCATTTTTCCGCAAAACCGTTTAGCTGGTTGATTAGGTACATCTACACTATTATCTAGTAGGTCATTACCGTGATGAGGAGTACATAGATTGTTACCTGCAGGTGTGATGCTCTCTTGTAGTGAGGGGGTATGAGGGCCCGTGTTCTGAGCGGCGTTATGTTGCTGGTGCTGGTCCTGCTGCTGTTGATGTTGGTGTGGCTGATGAGAATAGCTTGCTAACTGTTGATGATCATAACTGGCAGGTGCTGGTTGAAATTGTGATGTTCCGTTCAATAGAGTAGGCCTATGGTTCACTGAGTCTAATTGAGGTAGCGAGTCGTGCATATAACAAGTCTCTAATGCCAACTTAATGGACTGCCCCGTATCTAGGGGGTCAGCCATTGTATAGTATTAACTAACTGATACTAAACTTGTCCACAATTCACTGTATTAAACGGTAAACTATGATGAGTTCACTAATGAAATGTTTATGTCTGAAGATGGTTTCACTGACGCACTGACAAGTCTCACTAGCTATAGTGGAGTCGAGCTATGTTACAACATGCCTGTCCGGCTGCTCGCCACGAACGCTGCCATGGAATTGCTTGTTGTACTCTTGTAGTTGTTGAGTAATTATGTTTTAAATTTACTTTATTATCACACTACTATAAGTGATCATTGACTTTCTCTCTCTCTTTCTTTCTTCATTTCTTTCTTTCTTTATCCGTTTACCCTCCGGGCTTGGATTTTTCCTCGGACTCAGCGAGGGATCCCACCTCTACCACCTCAAATGCAGTGTCCTGGAGTGTGAAACTTTGTCTCAGAGGATACAACTGGAGAGGATGACCAGTACTTCGCCCAGGCGGCCTCATTTGCCATGCTGAGCAGAGGCCTTGTGAGGGGATGGGAGTATCGGACGGGATAGACAAAGAAGAGGGAAGGAAGCGGCCGTGGCCTTAAGTTAGGTAACATCCCGGTATTTGCCTGGAGGAGAAGTGGGAAACCACGGAAAACCATCTCTACAATGGCTGAGGTAGAAACTGAACCCTTCTCTTCTCAGTTGACCCCCGAGTCTTGAGTGGACCCCCGTTCCAGCCCTCGTACTACTTTTCAAATTTCGTGGCAAAGCTGGGAATTGAACCCGGGCCTCCGGGGTTAGCAGCTAATCACATTTATTATTACATCACAGAGGCGGACAGTGATCATTGCCACCGGTATATTTCCGAAATGCGTTGTATTTGTTAATAATAATAATAATAATAATAATAATAATAATAATAATAATAATAATATTATGCACCTCCGGAATTGGAAATTTCGTTTCTTGAACAGTTCGACTCCCTGACGGCGAATCGAACCCACGTCCGTCGAGGCGAACGGAGCACGCCTTTACCGCAATCCCCAGAGCGCACTCGATTTTATAAATACATTTAAGCTTAAAGCGAGAATCGTTCTAGGGAGTAAAAATTCAATTACATGTTTAAATATTTAGAACTGCTTTTCCTGAAACGCTATCTGCGATCAGCAAGTAATGTAGTGTGAGATGTAAATCACAAAATAACGACACCAACATTTGATGCGGAACAGAATAATTCAAAGCGGTGAACAACATAAGCAGTTTGTAACTCACATTCCGATGATTCACGGGCTGCAGTGCTGCCTCTACGGGACGTCAATTTCACGCTGTTCGCACTAAATGCACACAATTCTATCCTATCATAAACATAACTAACCTAAAAGTAACTAATAGTATGCTAATAAGGAATACTAAAAGAATGTGATGAAATAAAAGCCTATGGCGGAGACTTACAATACAAATACGTAAGCATCATGAGAAAAATAATGTAACAAAAACAAGTGCCAAACAGAACTTGCTGGGGATATGTCTTACTGAGTTAAGAACTGGAAACAGAGATAAAGCTTCTTGCGGGTGATTTAAAAAAGTAAAAAATACGAGGGGGGGGGGTCAAATATAAACGGAATTTTATTTTTTATTTAAATGCATTTATTGAGAACACAAGGCAATTACAATTTATTTTTCCACATAGTTTCCTGCTTTGGAAATGCACTTGTCCCAGCGTATGGGCAGCTTTTTGATGCCCTCATCGTAAAAAGAACAGGGTTCTGTCACCAGCCAGTCTCGTCATCTTCAAATCGTTGCCCTCCTAAATCTTCTCTAAGTGGTCCGAACAAATGGAAATCGCAGGGCGATAAGTCCGGGATGTAAGGAGGATGATCAAGTGTAGTCCAGTGCATTTCCTGTAGCTTGGAAACAGAGCTGCAGTATGAGGCCGCGTATTGTCGTGCAGAAGGATGACCTGTCGAATAGGTTGGTCTCGTCCTTTGCGGCGATATGCAACCCTCGCCTTGTTCAACAGTTCGCAGTAGTAAGCAGCATTGATTGTGCTGATACTCTCGCCCATCGTCGTCAGTAATGTCTTAAACAGCACGAATGTTTTCGTCTATAATACTGGCTCGAGGACGGCGATAATGTTGCTGATTTTCCACACGTTATCGTCCTTTCTTGAGCTTTTCATGCCAGGCAAACACACGCGTCCCTTGACATTGTTTGATCATCGAACTGTGCAGTCAATCTCTGGAAAATTCCCGCCGCTGTAACTCGTTCACGAGCAAGAAATGTTATAATTGTGCGTTCCGCAATGCAGGGGTGCACCTCTTGCTCCGACATCGTGAGCGTTACTGACGAAACGCGAGAAATATCTAACAGCACACCATCTCCACTCCTAACGGTCACGCCTAAGCATAGCAGAAGCGCGGTTCCAGTCCTACCAACTGTTGATGTTCGGAACAAAAATCCCGTTTATATTTGATCGACCTTCGTAAGTTACAAGATTGTGAGCAACTGCAAAAACTCCTCGATAATGTTTTGATATGGGCAGCAGGCTATAGTGTGATAATAAATAGGTTATGAATTTCGCTAACATGAAGAGCCCACTCAGTTTTAATTACTGCGTTTATCAGGTGCAAGTTCCTTATGGAGATCACTACAAGTAACAAGATGTTATTGTAAGGAAAGATCTTCATTGGTGTAATCACATAAATAGGATTGTAAATAATGGGTACAGTTCTCTGCACGTGCTTATGAAGATATTTAGGGTTTGTAGTAAGGATGTAAAGGAGAGGACATATAAGTCTATGGTAAGACCCCAATTAGGTATGGGACTCTTACCAGGATTACTTGATTAGAGAACTACAAAAAATCCAGAGAAAAGCACCTCGATTAATTCTGGGTGATTTCCGACAAAAGAGTAGCGTTACGAAAATGTTGCAAATTTTGGGCTGGGAACAGTTGGGAGAAAGAAGACGAGTTGTTCGACTTAGTGGTATGTTCCTAGCTGTCGATGGAGAGATGGCATGCAATGACATTAGTAGACGAATACTTTTGAGTGTTTTTTAAGTAGGGACCGGGCGGGTTGGCCGTGTGGTTATGGGCGCGCAGCTGTGAGCTTCCATCCGGGAGATAGTGGGTTCGAACCCCACTGTTGGCATCCCTGAAGATGGTTTTCCATGGTTTCCCATTTTCACACCCGGCACCTTAATTAAGGCCACGGCCACTTCCTTCCCGTTCCTAGGCCTTTCCTCTCCCATCGTCGCCATAAGACCTATCTGTGTCTGTGCGACATAAAATAATATTGCGTAAAAGTAAGAAAGATCACAATATGAAGATAAAGTTGGAATTCAAGAGAACAAACTGGGGCAAACCTTCGTTTATAGGAAGGGGAGTTAGGGATTGGAATAATTTACAAAGGGAGATGTTCAATAAATTTCCAAAATGAAAAGGCCGGGAGTGCCCAAGGACAAGCTCGGATCGCCCGTAGACGACCCGGGCTTCAGGATGACGATGAAGGTGCCAGCAGAATTAACCAATTATGGTTAAAATTCCCGACCGTGCCGGGAATTGAACCCGGGACCCCTGTGGGCAAAGCCAGCACGCTAACCATTTAGCCATGGAGCCGGGCAATACATTTTCAAATTCTTTGTAATCATTTAAGAAAACGCTAGAAAACAACAGACAGGGAATCTGCCACGTGGTTCTAAATGTAGATCAATGTTGATCGCTTCCTTTCTACTCCTAGCCCATTGTTATCCCGTCGTCAGCACAATGCCTATTTGTGCCGATGTGACGTAAAGCAAATTTGTGAAAGAAAAAAGAAGCAGCAGCACTTGCTGTGACCTTGCCTACGTTACCATGACATACAAGACGCTAGCGCTAATGTCATTCTTCAGCTGTCGAAAATCTTGCGATATGAATCCCACCGCTTTTACTACAGTTCTGGAATTAGAAATGTAATTCCCTCTCCCTAAACCGCGGTGTTATAACGAGACGTGTGTTTACGTGCTACAAGACAGGAAGAATCGTGAGGGCCACTATTAATTCATTATGGGTACCTCGAATGAACTCTTAAAACGAGCACAGATACGAAAAACACGTACCATACCTCAAGAGGTGCAACAATAGACCAGAAACAGGTATTGTATAGCCGTGGTGCCGGCTTTCGGGGGGGGGGGGAGCAATACGTATTTATCCCCCCCCCCCAATCATCTTAGGGTGGCGGAGTGCCATTGTACCCCCAAAAATTCTCCTGCCTGTTAAGTCTGCCTAAAACGTGGTGTTTGGTAGTCTTCGGAGGCTGCTAAGGTATTTCACATTTCGTATCATGAAATACATACTATGCAGTACGGTGATAGGATATTTATTAAGAAAATGCATTTATCAAGCAATATTTTGATAGCTTGGTATATAAAGCAATCCTTTAAAATATTCACTGTCTTGATGAATTAAGTTCTATTTTTCTGTTTACTTGTGAATAATATAGAAAATTACGTATATAATACCAAGCCAAACCAAACCCCATGGCACTACAGCCCTTGAAGGGCCTTGGCCTACCAAGCGACCGCTGCTCAGCCCGAAGCCTGCAGATTACGAGGTGTCGTGTGGTTAGCACGACGAATCCTCTCGACCGTTATTCTTGGCTTTCTAGACCGGAACCGCTATCTCACCGTCAGATAGCTCCTCAATTCTAATCACGTAGGCTGAGTGGACCTCGAACCAGCCCTCAGGTCCAGGTAAAAATCCCTGACCTGCCGGGGAATCGAACCCGCGGCCTCCGGGTAAGAGGCAGGCACGCTAACCCTACACCACGGTGCGGGCAGTCCGTATATATAAGACTCGTACAAGCTCTACTTTTTCTGTTTGTTTGTGAATATTGCTATTATTTAAACATGTTTGCATTAATAGTTCTTTATTTCACATGCTGTGCTCATGTTAATAATACCGCACCCCCAGTAATTACCCGAAGTCGGCACGCCAGTTTTATAGGCTGGGAACTGCACGCTGCATATCACATGCGATAGTTGACCGTGCTCGAATCCCACGCAAGAATATATTTATTACCGGGCGAGTTGGCCGTGCGCGTAGAGGCGCGCAGCTGTGAGCTTGCATCCGGGAGATAGTAGGTTCGAATCCCACTATCGGCAGCCCTGAAGATGGTTTCCCGTGGTTTCCCATTTTCACACCAGGCAAATGCTGGGGCTGTACCTTAATTAAGGCCACGGCCGCTTCCTTCCAACTCCTAGGCCTTTCCTATCCCATCGTCGCCATAAGACCTATCTGTGTCGGTGCGACGTAAAGCCCCTAGCAAAAAAATAAAATAAAAATATTTATTACCGCCAATTACCTGGGATGTGGTAGCGTTACATACTTGATAGCTTCCACAGACGGACTGCTCATTTGGTCTTGTATAGCGCCGTACGTATCGTGGGAGCTGGGTTGGACGAGTCTGAGGAGGTGATGATCTGTGACTAGGATACAGGCAACCAGTTAGCTACGCCGTACATGTTTCAAGCTTCGCAAAACACAGGTAGGGCAAAGTGTGCCCCATTGGAACGATAACAGGTAGGCATGTAACTGCGCGAACTCCCATCCTTTGAGGCAAGTGACAATACAAAGCTTATTCACTGCCTCGTCATGTATTAAAGTGACGAGTTTGTGGATACGTTACTCATCTATGGAGAACCTAGACGGGATGCATGTCAGGCACGACGCCGGCGACAACCCAGAGGCAAGATATTTCAGAGTGTGGAAAAACGTCTGCGAGCTACTGCGTCCCTGGGGAGGACACGGCCTGTTTGAGATCATCCCGTGACGTCTGCTGACAATGGAAGAGGTTGTTGGACGCTATCCGGTATAACCCCCACACTAGCACACGAGCCGTAACATCAGCCAGATATCTGTTATGTGGATATTGCATAGCCAGCAGTTTCACACGTACCATCTGCACTCACACTAGGAGCCCCATAGTCATGATTTCGAAGCCCGGGCGGCGTTCTGTCAAGAGACCCTACAGCGCGTGGTCACTGTTCTTGCCTTTTTAGTGACCAAAATATTTCGGTCGAAGCGCGAATCCACAAAAATGGAACCGTCAATCGCCATAATACGCATCACTGGATTGTGGATAATCCCCAGGGCAGCTTTTCGGGTACAGTGGAAGGAGAACGTGTGGTATAGTATCTGGGGTGATGATCTTATTGGTAGAGCCGTGCGCGGATATACACAATATTATCCGCAATCGCTTCGCATCCGCACCCGCACCCGCATTCGCAAATGATTACCCGCACCCGCGAATTGTTATCCGCGGATAATGTAGGCCTGCATATTTAACTACAGTATACTACACCCAAGGTATTGAAACTGACACCTGGCAACAGGACCCCTGCGTCACAGGTTTATGAGTGATTTCGTCTTGCGACTACTACCGACGTATTGACCTTTGTTCCTTCCTTCCATTAATTGCTGACAGGAGCCAATTAGGCTTAGGTCATTTACGGCTTTATGGACTCAGGGCTCATTATATATCACTGTTCTCCCATACCAATGTCAAGGGTCACCTAACCACAAGCACAAACAATAGTATACCTCAGTGAAAATCAACAAATATAATTATTTAGAAATTATTAGCAAAATTATCCGCACTGCCATACAGTTTGTATCCGCCAAGAAACTAACTCCGCGGATATCCGCAGCCGTGCAGGGCTCTGCTTATTGGTCCCCATTCCTTTGAGAAAACTCTAGAACAGGGGTTTCCAAATGGCGGCCCGCGGGCCGCATGTGGCCCGCGAAGCCATATAATGCGGCCCGCGAGAGCATTTTAATAAATAATGTGAAGTATAGTTACGAAATAGTATTTTATAGGTCGTTCAAAAATGTTATTTTTATGTTTTATGTTATTTTTATATTCGTTATAGACCCAAGTCCGAACTAGTTCATTCTTTAATATTTTTTCCTCTTTTTAAAAATTCACTTGAACGAATGGATTATTTTTCATTTTAAAAGTTAAATATCCAAATTTCAGATAATAATGATTCGTTTTTACGTCCCGCTAATTACTTTTGATGTTTTTCGAAGACGCCGAGGTGCCGGATGTTTGTCGCGCAGAGGTCCTTTTACGTGCCAGTAAATCAATCGACACGACACTGCCGTATTTGAGCACTTTCGGAATGATCTAACATCGAACCTGCCAAGCTGGCTTCAGAAGGCCAGCGCCTCAACCATCTGAGCCACTCAGCCCGGCTCCAAATTTCACTCTTTAAAATATGCAATTGTAAAATAATGTTTTAGCTAAGTAATTAAAATTATCAAACCTTTATTTCAATTGAATTATGCATATTATTTTTTCATAATGGTACTTCTGTAGGCCTACTATATGCAGAATTTTACGAAAATTGACCTATTATTCGAGTGCGGCCCACGAACATGACTAAGGTTTCCAATATGGCCCTAGAGCCCTTACAAATTGGAAGTACCTGCTCTAGAACACTATCTGAGGTTCCTCCAAGATGAACTACAACTGTTCTTGGAACTTCTGCCACTCCTTGAGCGCTGTAGAATGTGGTTTCAGTATGGCGGAGCTCCACCGCACGCGGCAGTGGTCGTCCGGAACCATGTCCATGCGACGTATCCTGATAAATGGTTAGGAAAGGAAAGACCTACCCCTGGCCCGCCTGATCACCTGATCTTATACCCCTCGATTTTTTTTCTGTGAAGCCATGTAAAACAACTGGTGTAGGCTTATACACAGCATCCGACCAGTTCTGTTCACCTTAGACCTCCATCACCGAGGCATGCCGATCCGTTACGCCGGAGGTGTTGCGACGTGCCAGACGGTCCTTACTACATCACACGCAGCTCTGTATCGAGCACGGAGGTCGTCAGTTCGATCAGGTGTTGCGTTAAATTACGTAGGTAACTGAAATCCTAACACATGTTTCCTAGCCTCTTCAAACCTAGCTTGATACCATACGCCACCTTACAAACGACCCTTTTCAGGGCCATATAAACAAATCAGTTCTTACATACTGTTAAGTATGCAACCTTGCCACATCCCAGACAAATGGCTGTAAAGAAAGAAATACTTTCGTGGAATTCGAATCTCCGTACCCTCGAGCAATGTTCACTTTCAACCACCGACCGCGCCCCAACCAAGTGAGCTATTACGAGGCTTGACCTGCTCTATGTTCTTCGTATCTTTGCTAGTCTTACGGGGTACTGATAATGAATTAATAATGACGCTCACGTTCCTGCTGTGTTGTTGCCCGCAACCGCGCATCTCGTTTTATTATCCCGGTTGAGGGAGAGGGACTGATGTATTTCAGAATTGTGGTAAACGCGGCAGGTTGCATAAAACTAGATCGCAAAGGGCGGGTGAACCACCCGGTATAATTGCCCTCTCGAAAACCATAACTTCATCATAAAGCGTAGTAGATTATGTTTCACAGCAGGGCATTTTGGTATCCAGTGATCCGCGCTTAATTATTTCAGCATCCTCAAGGCACTAATGGAACATTTCTCGCAAAAACAAAACAATAATGATAAAAATAAAAACTACAGATTATTGCCAACTATTCAAAAATGTAATTTTTGTATGTGTCAGAAATGAATCCACACTCTAACTACAGCTCTATAACATATCATAAGTCATAACTTTCAAATATTGAAGTGTATAAACAGAATTTAAGTACAATGTTTATATATATAAACTATTTTCAACAGTTTATAATAATTCAGGATTTCGAAGTAATACAGGAAAAGTAATCGGATTACTTCTAAAGATTACATTCTTAGCCAATATTACTTGTAATAATTACTTTTTTTGCAAAGTGTAAGTTTTATTTGTAATTTCTTTCTTCCTTTCTTCATCCGTTTTACCCACCAGGGTTGGTTTCCCACGGCTCAGCGAGGGATCCCGCCTCTACCGCCTCAAGTAAAGTGTCTGGATCGCGAGACTTTGGGTCTGGGATACAACTGGGAAAGAGGACCAGTACCTGAACCAGGCTGTCTCAACTGTTATGTGAGGGGATGGGAAGATCGGAAGGAATAAAAAAAGGAAGAGAGAAGGAAGCGGCAGTTGCTTTAAGTTAGGTGCCATCCAGGCATTTTCCTGGAGTAGAAGTGAGAAACCACGGTAAGCCACTTCCAGGATGGCTGAGGTGGGAATCGAACCCACATAAACTCAGTTGACCGCCCGAGGCTGAGTGGACCCCGTTAAAGCCCTCCTACTACATGTAAAATTTCGTGGCGGAGCTGGGAATCGAATCCGGTCCTCCGGGAGTGACACCTAATCAAATTAACCACTGCACCACAGGGGCCGACTACATTTTTTTACCATTTGCTTTGCGTTGCACCGACACAGAAAGGTCTTACGGCGACGATAGGATTTGGAAGTGCTAGGAGTGGAAAGAATGCGGCCGTCTCCTTAATAAAGGCACATTTGACTGGTGTGAAATTGGGAAAACACTGAAACCATCTTCAGGGCTGCCGACAGTGGGATTCGAACCCACTATCTCCCGAATGCAAACCCACAACTGCGCGACTCTAACCGTACGACCACTTGCTCGGTAGGCGGACTACTTTTAATTTACTTGCTAAAAGATAATTTTCATCGTTACTTTCTAGTAATTAATATACATCGCAGGGAAGCAGAATCAGAAATAAGTAAAAATAAATGATGACTTTTACTACCGGAGAACCAGTACCTTCACCAGTTCTGGATAATGTAATTTCTTACCTCTGCAGTACTTCCCAAGACATTTCAACGATGTCCACAAAATTCAACGCAGGAATTCCCCAAGTGCTCAATAAATGCAACGATGTATTCCCTTCGAGGCTAACGGACGAGAATTTTGAACACCGATTATTTTATTTGCAAAGAAAATGGGAAATTATACGATTAGCCACAAGTTATTGACCGAAATAAAAAAGAAACCACGTTTATCTTTGCAAAAATCAAATTATCATAAACATGTGTCCCGGTCATTGCCATCCATGAACGGCTGGTAATTTCAGATGTTAATCAGCCACGAAACATAGCCTGACGGTTGCTAGGTAACACTGTCTGACCATCCATACATGTTTTACATCACAGCCTGCATAACAGCCTGTATCATATCGCAAGTTAACCCGCGAGTGGTCGCTATATGAGATTTTCTCTCACATTATTTTTGATTGTGATATTACTTCACTGTGATGAAAGGGAGGTGACTGTTCCCTCTTCTAGCTGAGTTTATAACTGTCGTGAGTAGAGCGATTCACATTTGAAGGGTAAGGACCCCCTCCCCTAGTCAGAACAAAGGTTCCTATATGACTGTGCGCACTGCGTGAGAGTTTCTCTCATCGCGCTACCAATGGCGTTGGTGTTATGTTGAAGTGGAGCGGAAAACTTACTCCCGTTGTACGCGTTAGTATTTGTATTATGAGCACTTCTTGTTTTTGAAAATGTTATTGTGTTCAGAAACCTCGCTTTTTACGTAAATATTGCTAGATATAATGCATGTGTGAGATTTTATCTTTTTACAACTCCAGGACGGAAGTTATTTTTATGTACATTGCATATGTTATTTTAAGTAGCAATTTCTGTCTTTAATAAACAGCTAATCATTTCATATTTATGTCCGGCTTCATGTCTAAATGGTTAGCGTGCTGGCCTTTGGTCACATAGGTCCCGGGTTCGATTCCCGGCAGGGTCGGAAATTTTATCCATAATTGGTTAATTTCACTAGCACGGGGGCTGAGTGTATGTGTCGTCTTCATCATCATTTCATCCTCATCACAATGCGCAGGTCGCCTACGGGAGTCAAATCAAAAAACCTGCACCTGGCGAGCCGAACTTATCCTCGGACACTCCCGGCACTAAAAGACATACGCCATTTTATTTGATTTATTTAATTTTTATCTAAAATATATAAGGTAGAACTTGCGTTTGATTTCAGTGGTAAATTTCAGCCTTACGCCCCAAAAAACTGTGAAAAATTTTAATGTGAAAGTCTCACGCGCAACCACTCACGTTACATTTTGGCTAGCGACCACTCGCGGGTTAAAGCTATCACGTTTAGTCTCGCCTACTGAGGACGGCCACTTAATGTCGCTGTGCTAAAAGAACGCAAAATGAATTAATACATTATCGTTGCGGACGTTTGTTTTATTCTAGCCCCATGCGAGAGAATAATTGATTTCCTTCAACTGGCCTTCTGTAAAATGTTTGTAATTTAACTGGAAACTTGTAAAAGTATTTATCAATTGACTTGAATCGAATGCAGTTATATTTTTCTTACTCTTCCCATCTCTGATAATCAATGAGGAAAGAAATAGTGATTCTATAGAATCTGATGATGTTCTTTCAACAAATGAACACATCTTTCTTTGTTTAATAGTGTTTTTTACAAATATGTTACATGATGGTATTGTTCGACAGCCTGGAAGGCTTAAAAGCGGTAATAAAAAAATAATGGCGTATGGCCTCCGGAGAGGCCTGGAGCAGGTCTTTTTCTAGTAGATGGCCTATTAGGCGACCGGCATGTCTGTGAAGATGAGGGCCCTACCTAGGATGATTTCTGATGTTGAATACGCCACACACACCCAGCCCCGAGCCATTGGAATTAACCAATTAAGGTTAACATCCCCGACCCTGCCGGGAATCGAACCCGGGACCCTCTGAACCGAAGGCCAGTACGCTGACCATTCAGCCAACGAGTTGGACTTAAAAGGGGTGTCATGAATGAAATGTTTAACTTCTGCAATTTCACTCTTATCAAAATCAAATTTAAAACTTAAGCACATAATAATGAAATATAAACTCTACAAAAAGTGGCAGTGTTTTCATTTATATTTGGCAGACTTGTCAAAAATACTCAAGCATTTATGAACAACTCCGGGTTTTAATAACTACTGCATGTATCATTTTCTCAGTTCTACGTTATTCATTCAATAGGCAAAAATCGAGTTTCATAATATTTTAGGAGCAAAAGTATGAAGATAATAATCAACAGGTAATCAAATGCAGGACTACTTTTAATGCCTGTACATTTTCAAACATTCTCCGAAAATTTTAGGTGAATCTGGTAACAACTGATGAAAACTTTTTCAGGTATATAAAAGCAATTGAACGTTTTAACCCTCTTACTGGCAGAGTCGCTGTGAGCGATCCTCAAAAGAATGAACGAAATTTGCCAGCATCATTTCTTGATTGTTTGCGAATCTCCTAGACTGAAATTGGCGCCCTATTTTTGCACGACTACTAAAGAGAATTCAAGTTACCACGTCCTGTTTTCTGTATTTCGAGCGAAGTTTAAAGTTCCTTGACTTGTTTACGCGCGACTCGTAAAAGCGTGGTGTCGAAGTGTAAGAAGAGTTGTATAAGAGAGGTTGAAATTAAAACGAAGTAATGAGTCCAGGAGCTGTTGTGGAGCTTATGTAAAATTATCGTGGTCAACATTCCTTTCTTCCCAGTCACTATTAGTATCAACATCATCACTATTACTTGCTTGGTTATGTACAGTCACATTCCGCGCATATTGTCTGAGGTGAAATCGGCACTTGATTCGTCACCAATGTCGGTATCACAGTCCACGAAGTCCGGGAGGTCACTAATTTACTCCCCAGTCATCAGCCATACGGCCACATTTAACTGTGTGATTGCCATTGTTGGTGTATTTTTCAATACACTAGATTTTAGAATTTCGAATTTTTGAGACCGCTGGAGATATTTTTAGAGGAAACAAAATTCACTTCTTGATTCTTGTATCATGAATGTGTACACTTCAGTGTTCGTGCCGATAGACATTACCAAATTTTCCAACTGTTATTTTCCTTAATGAATTATTTTAATAAATTAATTAATAACACGAGTAATAAATTTCGTCATAATCTGAATGTAATCCTGAATTTAGATTATTATGTTTTGCACCCCCTTTCATATCTTTAAGAACAGAGGAGTTAAGTTCTTTTCTTACGAAAGCTTACGTTTTTCGTTAAAACAGCCCCGCACTTGCTTGAAAATTGCCCTGTACTGTAAATTACTCCATGAGATTTCTTTCCTCTCCTACGCACAGCGTATGCCTACCACAAGGTAAATATAATCCAGAGTCATTGTTGAAATGGTAGTCCGAAATCACTTCGAAGCTAATGTCTGACAGTGAGAGAAAGAGGTGTGGCTGTACCTCTGCCATTTAGAGCTTTAAAAATGGAGTTTTCCGTGGTTTTCTATTTTCACACCAGGCAAATGCTGGGGCTGTACCTGAATTAAGGCCACGGCCGCTTCCATCTCACTCCCAGACTTTTTCTATCCCATCGTCGCTATAAGACCTATCTGCGTCGGTGCGACGTAAAGCAACTAGCAAAAAAGAAAAGAGAAGGAGTTAGGAAAAAACTCATAACGGGATATGGAAAAAAGAAGAATGGGAGTCTTCTTAAGATTAAACTTGAAAATCCGGTGGGTTGTTTGGGTGAAAACTTGTAACATTTCATTCAGGAATCCTCTTAAACTTACAAAAAATATTATGAACAAGAAATCGATTTCTGATGCTTCCTTTCTTTGCTCTATTAAGCGTTAATTGTTATGCGTGTTCGCATTCAACAAACACTTGTAAAAAATACTGGTGAGTTCTGCATCGCCCACATGTGACCGGGTTGTAGGGACACAAGTTCGAAATATGGGACGATCCCGCAAAACCCATAAAATACAGGACGTACACGTTACACCATTAGTCTCTCTATATAAAAACGGATGTTTCTTTGCCTGTCCTCTATAGACTTAAAAACTACTGGACCGATTTCGCTGAAAATTTGACAGTTTTTTCTTATTACTCCTGGACAGGGTTTAGGAAGCTATTTGAACGAAAGCCGATCGGTAGTTCGGCATAGAGGTTGAATGAAAAAGTAAGTGGGGGAAGGGAAGCAAGCAGCAAGACAAGGCTGGTCAGCGGGTTGCCTAATATAAAAGTACAGTAGAACCTCCGTTTATCCGAAGCAAAGGGGGCGGAGCCACTTCGGTTGACGCGTTTTTTCGGATGACACACGGTAAATATTTTCTGAAGTTAAATGTCGAAATAAAAATGCATAAACTTTGTTAAGCAAAGGTGCATACAGTACATTAACATTAAAATGTTTATATAATGCCACTGATTGTATAAAATCGGTTATTTTCTTCTGAATTTTCTTAGTGCAGCGCTGTCGTGCGGCTATGTCGCGCCACCGTTTAATCAACAATACATCAGCTGGTGTAGACTCATTGCTTTGTTCAACAAAGCGCAAAGCAATCTGAAATAATGAAACCATTTTTTCTCACTACTGAATTGAATACTGTATACAGTAATTTTATTACAGTACTGTAATTTAAGCGTGTGGTACTGTATTTTAATAAAAGGAATTAAAATCAATCTTACCTCCATTGCATTAAATCCATAATCTGCTGTAACTTGATTCTCAAAACTACCATTGTCAAGGTCGGAGTCGTCTACATAATCTTCATGACGAGTAATACAGTAATAATAGTAATAATGATAATAATACAGTAATAACAATTCCTGCTTGTTCAAGAAAAAATATATCATGGAACGAACTAGAGGGTAAGAAACTGTTTTGTTTTATGCTACACGTGCATTCTGGCATATCATAATATAAAAATAGGCTTTGCCTAGTAGCTCTCAGCACATATAGCTAGAGAATTACTAATATGGACGGCTAAGAAAGAGAGGGTAAAAACAAAATATTAAAATACTATTTTGCCAGAGAATTTCGGTCAAGCCGGGTTTCGGTTAAGCGGGGTTCTACTGTATGTGAAGATTAATATATGTGTTTCTGAAAGCTAATCTTCTTCTACATATACAGGAATGGCACAAAGGGTGAAAAAATAAAATGTCGAAAATGACAGACATTATGGTTGAATGTGTGTATGTTTCAACATAGCTGTCAACCAAACTTGGCGAAATTTAAAAATCTGAAAATGGCCGATATGCGTGGCGAATCCAAAGTCTTTGAGGTATGGGGGTTAGAAAGGGAAAAAAATTATCGAGATTATGGATATACGTGTGTATGCTACAGCATAGCTCTTACCGAGCTCGATAGCTGCAGTCGCTTAAGTGCGACCAGTATCCAGTAATCGGGAGATAGTGGGTTCGAGCCCCACTGTCGGCAGCTCTGAAGATAGTTTTCCGTGGTTTCCCATTTTCACACAAGACAAATACCGGGGCTGTACCTTAATTAAGGCCACGGCCGCTTCCTTCCTATTCCTAGGCCTATCCCATCGTCGCCGTAAGACATATCTGTGTCGGTGCGACTTAAAGCAATAGCATAGCTCTCAACCAAACGAGATACACATCTTACTGTTTTTCAAAGAAAACTGTGCGGTGTGATACCCCTCCGGGAGGGGTGATAAGGGGATGAAATGTTAAAATAATAGAAAACAACCAATATTAAGATTGAAAACGACACATGTCAATAAATACGTTTTTCTTTTGGTTTTAAACAAACGGTTTAGAAACATCTAACGCGGGCGAAGCCGTGGGCACCTGCTAGCAGTTAATAAAGAAAGATTAATTATTTGACATCGTGACCTGTGTAAGAGATATTGACAGCACAGTGTCTGGAGCGCGCACGCGCCGCTCTGGCTACCGGAACACTTCAATACGTGCTGTCAGTCGTCGCGTGCCCGAGGCGCGATGAAGGCCCGCGTGGTGCTCGCGGTAGTGTTATTGTTGTACGGCGCACCCGCCAGCATCTCCCTCGAGAAGATCAACCTGGGCATCATCGTCCCGTACTCCACCTTCAAGATCAGGGCCTACCGCAGCGCCATTCTCTCCACCATCAACAGCTTCCAGAAGGCTCGACCGGCCTTCAACTTCACCTCAAGGTTCGAGGTGCGCTTCAACATGACGATGGTGACCCGCCAGCCGAGTCCCAAAAGTGAGTCACTTTCTTTTTATCTCTTATCTAATTGACATAAAATATTATTGGTTTATTGATGCCTTTCCCTGACGCCGAGGTGCAGTAATTTTGTCCCGCAGGAGTTCTTTTATTGGCCAGTAAATCTACAGACATGAGACTGACGTATTTGAACACCTTCAAATACCACCGGACTGAGCCAGAATCGAACCTGCCAAACCGAACAAGTGGCCGCATGGTTTGGGTCCCGTAGCTATCAACTTGGAGTCGGCAGATAGTGGGTTCGAACTCCACTGTCGGCAGCCCTGAAGATGGTTTTCCGTGGCTTCCCATTTTCACACCGGGCAAATCTGGGGTTGTACCTTAATTAAGCCCTTTCCTATCCCATCGTCGCCATAAGACCTATACGTCTCGGCTCTACGTAAAGCAGATCATAAAACAAAGAAAAAAAGAGAAAGAAAAAGAGAGCGATGTTGCGGTAGGAAGATCAGTACCTCAACCCTCTGAGCCACTCAGCTCAACAATCTATTGGCAAAGACGGGCGGCAACAGATGCAGTCTTGGCAACCCCTCTGCTGTGAAAAATCCGTAGATAACTTCTAACAATTCCGTAGTTCGGGTATAAACATCAGGAAATTTTGAACCTATCACCACTCAACTTCATTTTGGACAATTGCCCAGGTAGCAGATTGCCTGCCGGTTGCTTACTTGCGGGACTGGGTAGCTCAGGGGATGGACAGCTCAAGTTTGGGGTTTGATCCCGGATCAGTCTGGTTCTCTTTGAAGGTGCTTGTCAGCCTCGTGTCGGTAGATTTACTGGCACGTATTAGAACTCATGCGGGACAAAATTCCGACACTGTAGTATCTCCGAAAGTCGTAGTTAGTGGGGCGTAAAGTCAATGACAGTATTATTATTAATATTAGGTTATTCCAGGTTAAGGGACGCTTTTACTTCCCCTTTCTTTCACGAATGGCCTTTGTTCTTGATGTTCTTCTTATTCTTATCCTTCACTTTTTTGTCTCATATCGAAGGCTATTTTCATGACCTTGCTGATTAGTACGCGCTGATGACCGTGTGGTTTAGCACCCTACAAAATTTCCCCGTGTGGGTGGGGCGGTGCTGTAACACACACGGTATCCCCTCCCTCTCGTAAAAGGTGAAAAACAGCGGGCCCAGTGGCTCTTAACTTGAGAGCGTGCGTTGGCGACCACGGGACCCTTAGCTTCCACTTACTTGTGCCAGGCTCCTCACTTTCGTCTAAACTATCCAACCTCCCTTGATCAAGTCTTCTTCTTTTCCGACATCGAAGCTATTAGGTTCCGTCGTCTAGGGAGTCTTTTAATAGAGGATCTTTGCCCTGTGGTACAATAATCGCCGAGCGAGTTGGTCGTGCAGTTAGGAGAGCGCAGCTCTTATCTCCTAATTGGGCAGCCCTGTAGTTTACCGTGGTTTCTCATTTTCACAGCAGGCAAATGCCAGGGCTTAATTAAGGCCAGGGCTACTTCCACACCATTCCTATCAATGAATGAATGAATGAATGAATGAATGAATGAATGAATGAATCAATCAATCAATCAATCAATCAATCAATGTCCATTGTTTACCTCATATTTACATTTATTTATAATTTTTACCTAGCTTTGTTTCTTAAATATTTTCAATGAACTTGGAAATTTCTCGAACATTTCCCTTCCATTCTCTTGTTCCTCGTCGTATAAACGAATATCTGCCCCAATTTCAACTTTAGCTTCATATTATGATCTTTCCCACTTTTAAAAACTCTACTCAAGCTTATTCTTCTACTTATATCGTTCCACGCAAACTCACCACTGACAGCTCGAAACATACCGCCTAGTCGAGCATCTCGTCTCCTTACTCCCAAGTCTTCCCAGCCCAAATGTTGCGATATTTTAGAAATACTACCCCTTATTCGGAAATCACCCAGAACCCTAGTCATTTCCTATCCCATTGTCGCCATAAGACCTACCTGTGTCGGTTACGACGTAAAGCAACTTATGAGAAAGAAAACAACGATCACCGCCACCACCCTAAAAGAACAACAATTACAACGGCCACCATCATCAACAGTTAACTCGTTACCTTCACGATCGAATTACATTTCAATTAATTATGTTCGTATTGACTTCAAATTAATCTTACATTCAATATATAACACTTAATCCGCCTTATCAATACTTAACCATTTGTTTTATTTTACATGTTTTGAGAACATCCAATGCTCTCTTTTTCAGCCGAACCGAACATCAAAATACTTTGGACTTGGCATGAAACCATGCTGACGAATAGAAATAATGGGTTTTACATGATTCATTATACGTTCGAAAAGAATACTTTCAAATAGCTTTGCAGACTAGACATCGGAGTTATATGCAGTATAAATCACCAATATAAGCATGCAGAATATATGGAGTATAAATCACCAATATAAGCATCATTAGTTCATCTTTAACATTACTTAAACAATTTTAACATCCAAGACAGTATTCAAATATTGACTAATTATCTAAATCTCCAAACGAGTCCCCTTGAGACTAGACTACTAATAATACAAATATAATTGGCTTTACGTCCCACTAAGGCTTTCGGAGACCCCAAGGTGCCGGAATTTAGTCCCACAGGAGTTCTTTTATATGCCTGTAAAAGTACCGACATGAGGGTGACATATTTGAGCAAGTTCAAATACAACCGGACTGAGTCAGGATCGAACCTGCCAGGTTGTGGTCAGAAGACCAGCGCCTCAACCCGGCTGAGACTAGGATGTTATACAGAGTGTATCCATGATGATGTTACAAACTTTGAGGGATGGCGGAGAACTGAGATGAGGAACCGTAGTCCAGGAACGTTCGAGCCAGAAGCTATTAATAATCCAAGTTGTTTAATTCAGTCCGTTCTTAACAGATGCCGGGGTGTCGGAATTCCGTCCCGCAGTAGTTCTTTAACTTGATTTCTTCTTATAAGGCCATGTGAAAAGCCTTGTGTATGAGAAACCTGTCGAGACTGAAGAGGATCTCTTGACAAGAACTCTCGCTGTCTGCGACGCTGTTGAGACGACACAGGGGGTATTCGAACGCGTACGACAGAACTTTGTGCGACGATGCGATGCCTACATTGAACCGGGGAGACGTCATTTCGAACATTTTTTTGTAAATGGAGCAGCTTGTCAAACTTGTGCAGGTAAACGGACTTAAAAGAGTAGAATTTTGATCAACTTTTGACTCCATCGTTTCCGAGATATGGTTCCTTATCTAAAATTGAGGATTGGAGGAGACATAAGAGCTGATAGCAATTTATATTATTTCTTTTTTATTTATTTATTTATTTATTTATTTATTCAATGATGAACCGAACAGGCTTTTTGCCCAATTACAATGTTCACAATATACAGTATTATTAATAATTACACTACTAAACATTAAATGAAAAAAGACAATACAAAGAATACAATGAACTACTCAAACAATACAAAGTTGGTAATACAATAAAATATACAGTTACTACATTAATAATTATTATTTTACAGTGGTGCCTAACACAAAGTAACACATTCAGTTATACAGTCTTAGTATTAAACATGACACACGACACATTATCCAAAATAATGTTCTAAAAGAGAAATAAAGTGTTTAATTTATAGGTCATTTGAAAACTGTGAATTCAAATAGAAGAGAAATAAAAGAAGAACTAGAAGAATGAAATAAAAAACATATACAGAAAACAGAGATAATATTCAACAGTATGTGCATTATAGGAAAGTATCACACGCCAATTCAAAGTTGATTCGATTCATGAAAAAGATATCCAAATTATATGTATTTAATGTATTATAAAGTTTCAGAATTTTATTAAGAGGAGAATTCTTACGGGCTTCTGTGCGGCATTTCTTAATGTAAAACAAATTCTTGAACCTGCCAGACTTCCGAGGAACGTGAAATGGTATCCTTCCAAGTAACTCTTCAACATCAATTTTACTATTCAATATTTTATACAAAAGTAACATTATGGACTTTTTACGTCTTTGTTCCAAAGTTTTAACACCAAAGTGTGATAACATTGTGGAGTAGGACAGAAATGTCGGGTACTCGTGTGACTGTTTCCAGTACACATACTTTAAGAATTGCTTTTGTACTTTATCAATTAATTTGATGTACTTAGTGTCTGAAGGACTCCAGATAATAGAACCATATTCTAGTTTCGGTCTTATTAAAGAGTTGTATAAAATAAATAACGTTGTACGCTGAAAATTTAAGGAATTTCGAAATATGAAACCCAAATTTCTATAGGCTTTATTAACTATATATTCAATATGACTTCCAAATTTCAAATCTGCACAGACTGACAGAGCAAATGCAACACCAAGAAGGAGTGGTCAGAACTTTATGCCAATTGCAGGGTAGACTGATGTCACTGAGGTATGCTCATGATGTGAAATGCGCCGCTGTGCTGCGCACGTAGCGAACGATAAATGGGACACGGCGTTGGCGAATGGCCCACTTCGTACCGTGATTTCTCAGCCGACAGTCATTGTAGAACCTGTTGTCGTGTGCCACAGGACACGTGTATAGCTAAGAATGCCAGGCCGCCGTCAACAGAGGCATTTCCAGCAGACAGACGACTTTACGAGGGGTATGGTGATCGGGCTGAGAAGGGCAGGTTGGTCGCTTCGTCAAATCGCAGCCGATACCCATAGGGATGTGTCCACGGTGCAGCGCCTGTGGCGAAGGTGGTTGGCGCAGGGACATGTGGCACGTGCGAGGGGTCCAGGCGCAGCCCGAGTGACGTCAGCACGCGAGGATCGGCGCATCCGCCGCCAAGCGGTGGCAGCCCCGCACGCCACGTCAACCGCCATTCTTCAGCATGTGCAAGACACCCTGGCTGTTCCAATATCGACCAGAACAATTTCCCGTCGATTGGTTGAAGGAGGCCTGCACTCCCGGCGTCCGCTCAGAAGACTACCATTGACTCCACAGCATAGACGTGCACGCCTGGCATGGTGCCGGGCTAGAGCGACTTGGATGAGGGAATGGCGGAACGTCGTGTTCTCCGATGAGTCACGCTTCTGTTCTGTCTGTGATAGTCACCGCAGACGAGTGTGGCGTCGGCGTGGAGAAAGGTCAAATCCGGCAGTAACTGTGGAGCGCCCTACCGCGAGACAACGCGGCATCATGGTTTGGGGCGCTATTGCGTATGATTCCACGTCACCTCTAGTGCGTATTCAAGGCACGTTAAATGCCCACCGCTACGTGCAGCATGTGGTGCGGCCGGTGGCACTCCCGTACCTTCAGGGGCTGCCCAATGCTCGGTTTCAGCAGGATAATGCCCGCCCACACACTGCTCGCATCTCCCAACAGGCTCTACGAGGTGTACAGATGCTTCCGTGGCCAGCGTACTCTCCGGATCTCTCACCAATCGAACACGTGTGGGATCTCATTGGACGCCGTTTGCAAACTCTGCCCCAGCCTCGTACGGACGACCAACTGTGGCAAATGGTTGACAGAGAATAGAGAACCATCCCTCAGGACACCATCCGCACTCTTATTGACTCTGTACCTCGACGTGTTTCTGCGTGCATCGCCGCTCGCGGTGGTCCTACATCCTACTGAGTCGATGCCGTGCGCATTGTGTAACCTGCATATCGGTTTGAAATAAACATCAATTATTCGTCCGTGCCGTCTCTGTTTTTTCCCCAACTTTCATCCCTTTTGAACCACTCCTTCTTGGTGTTGCATTTGCTCTGTCAGTCAGTGTATATTGAACTGAATACCGAAATCCATCTTTTGTTCGACTTCCTTCAAGACGGAACCGTTGATGTTGTAAGTATACCTGATATGCTGGCGACATCTTGTGAAAGACATTTTAACACATTTATTTACATTGAATGGTAATTTATTTTCTTTACTCCACAATGATATAGCATTTAGATCGTTTTGTAAATTCTTACAGTCATCAGTGGATTTAATTGCAGAAAATACCTTCAGATCATCGGCAAAGAGTAATATTTCAGACTTAGACACGACATCTACAACATCATTAACATAAATTAGAAACAGTAAAGGTCCTAGATTTGAGCCCTGTGGTACACCTGAATTGGCTATAAAGTTGTGAGATGAATATCCTTTATAACATACATATTGTTTTCTGTTAACTAGGTAAGACCTTATCAAGGAGTAAAAGCCCTGAGAGAAATTCAAGGAGTCAATTTTCTTTAAAAGTATATCATGATCTACTTTGTCAAACGCTTTCTGAAAGTCAGTGAATACAACATCAACTTGGCCTCTCTCATCCAAATGCTCTGAAATATACTTTGAAAATTGGATTACATTTGTGGTGGCAGAACGCATTGGCATGAAACCATGCTGACGAATAGAAATAATGGGTTTTACATGATTCATTATACGTTCGAAAAGAATACTTTCAAATAGCTTTGCAGACTAGACATCGGAGTTATATGCAGTATAAATCACCAATATAAGCATGCAGTATATATGCAGTATAAATAACCAATATAAGCATGCAGAATATATGGAGTATAAATCACCAATATAAGCATGCAATATATATATGCAGTCGAAAACACCAATAAAACCATGCAGTATATATGCAGTCTAAATCACCAATATAAGGAAGCAGTATATATGCAGTATAAGCATGCAACATGCAAAAAGTAATGAAACATGCACTTAAATATGCAGTTATTTTCATGGTATTAAATACTTCTATGGCCGGGTGAGTTGGCTGTGCGGTTTGGAGCACGAAGCTATGAGCTTGCATCCGGGAGATAGTGGGCTCGAGCCCCACTGTTAGCAGGCCTGTAGATCGTTTTCCGCGGTTTCCCATTTTCTCACCAGACAAATGGTGGGGCTGTACCTTAATTAAGGCCACGGCCGTGTCCTTCCCACTCCTAGGCCTTTCCTATCCTATCGTCCTCATAAGACGTTCCTTTGTCGGTGCGACGTAAAGCAAGTTGTTGTATGAAATGCAAACGTAACATTCCGTCACTAGACTCGCGCGATTCACACACACCAACACATGAAATCATCATCATGAAGAAACAACTGAATGAAAAACGAACATTCACTTTATTTACAGCTGCTTCTGTACCACTAATATAAAAATCTGTACCGGGCGAGTTGGCTGTGCGGTTAGGAGCGCGCAGATATGAGCTAGCATGCGGGAGATAGTGGGTTCGAATCCCACTGTCGGCAGCCCTGAAATTGGTTTGCCGTGGTTTCCCATTTGCACACCAGGCAAATGCCGGGACTGAACATTAATCAAGGCCACGGCCGCTTCATTCCCATTCCTAGGCCTTTCCTGTCCCACTGTCGCCATAAGACCAATCTGTGTCGGTGGGACGTGAAGCAACTAACAAAAAAAATCTGTGCCATTGTTCACTGTTAAAACAACATGCAGACGTCTCCTATATAAGACTCAGTGTCTTAATTAACGCACCCCCCTCCCCATCTCACTACAGCCCTGGAAGGGCCTTGGCCTATCAAGCAACCGCAGCTCAGCCTGAAGGCCTGCAGATTGCGAAGTGTTGTGTGGTCAGCACGACGAATCCTCTCGTCCGTTATTCTTTGTGTTCTAGACTGGGGCCGCTATCTCACCGTCAGATAGCTCCTCAATTGTAATCACGTAGACTGAGTGGACCTTGAACCACCCCTCAGGTCCAGGTAAAAATTCCTGACCTGGCCGGGAATCGAAACCGGTGACTCTGGCTAAGAGGCAGGCAAGCTACCCCTTCACCACGGGGCCAGAAATCAATGCACACGATCAATAAAACATAGTAAGGTTGTAAGAAAGCCGTGAAAAAAACGTGAAGAAGCACTCTTTCATATTACACTGCCCACCCTACGTTCTCCGTCCATACTTTGCTTTGCAGTACACTACAACAGTCTTCTCCAAGTTCTCTGGTATAGATCTGTGGAGTTTGTCTGTTAAAAATAGCTTCAATGCGTAGAATGATCTCTGTACATCTACGGACGTGGCTGAATAGTACTTGAATTCGAAAGCGACTGTAGGTGTTAAATATTTTGGTAGATCCGCACTATCATAGCCAGCCAAATATGATGTCGTAGTTATGATTTCATTTAAGGTCATGCCCGAGGTTTCCTGGGATATCTTCCCGTTCACGCTTCACGTTCTCCATAACGTCGAGCAAATCACTAAGAGGCAACCTATGTGTTTCTAACTTGTTGATTGATTCTGGTATGATTTGTGCCAATTCCCTTTCAACCGTTTTTATGTCAAAACAGTCCACGAGATTAATTCCTTTACATTTGCTTCTAAAACATGTTAAAATATGCCCGCTAAAAGTCGAAAATGTGCACAAAAGTCCCAAATATATGTGTGCACAAATTTCAAATATATGCAATTATGCATACTATATACCAGGTGGCCCACGAGCGCCGTACTTTCTACTTACAAATATCCCGCATACGCTATTGATGTATGGGATGCCTAATCACTTGCTTCAAAGGAGCGCTACAACGTGTTGTATTTCGGATGTTGTGAAATGAATAGCAGTCATTTTACTGCACATGTTCCATAACAGGGTGCGTCTGTAAATACTTCAAAGATGCAGGCAAGGAAATTTAATCACTTATTAATTTATACACGTGTAGACATTCCGTTCTATAAGAAAGTTGTTTGTATACAACAAAAACGAATACTGTCCGGCAAAATACGTGTATAGAAGGCAGACGTATGCTTGGAAAGTCCTGTGCACATCTACCAGCTTCGGCTGCATTCCGACCAGATTCTCCACAGATTAAAATGATGCCTGTATATTCGTCGTTGTTGAACACCAGCCATTCCTGATAAGCAGAGAGCTGCTGTACCATACACCAGCCTAGTACTATGCGGCCAGAAACGAGGTTTACTAATCCAAGGAGTTGCATTAGACGGGTAGCGTTCAGGAACATGCTGTGAACGACCGTCCGGTTATTACATCTTCACATTCTGGCGTAACCTGGCTCATAGTAGTAGTGCTCCTGTGGAAATCAGTTAGTAGACATCCCATTCATCATTTGTGCATGCGGGACATTTATAGGTAGAAAGTAGGAAGTTCGCGGGCCTTCTGGTATATATTGTAATTTGTTCCTAAGTTGCTGACTAATTTTACAAACATATAAAACTGCATTTATATTGAAAAATCTGAATATCTGCATTTAAAATGGAAATTATGAAAATTAACATTCATTAAATAAAATACACAATCGTCGAACCCTGGACTCACACTTCTTACCTGCTTACTTACACATACGTTATTTGAAGGGCGCCAGCTACCACTCAGTGCAGCAATAATAGAATGAGAATCTTGACTATCTCTAGGGTGTGGGGTAATAAGCTTACTTTTGACAACATACCATATAAGTTCTGGGAAAAGGAGATTGGCGTTCGGTTTCCCCATTAATTTTGAGGTTAAGATATTTTACTGTCATTGAAATAATACTATAAATTCATTTGATAGAACAAAATATATTCTTTACATAATATATAAAAAATAGTGAGTCTTGTTGCGATAAAACAGATGAGAATATGAAATTATGACATTGCAACTGAAAGAAACTAGGCATGAATTTGAAGTCTTCTTGACCGGACATTTAACAATTTATACAAAATATATCCCTCACTGTTTCACTTTACTGTACCTTCAACACTTTGAGTGTAATTACGACGTATTCCTTAAATCTGGTGTTTACTGTAGATGTGTCACGCCTAATTTGGTGATGTATCCATATGACTGCTTCTTCTCCATATCATATGACTTCTTTGTAAATCTGGATGGTATTACTTCATTGCAAATGGTATCCTTCGATGACTCTATGGTAAGCCTTTGCGTCCGTATCTTCAACTAGGTGAGCGACCAACTTTGGCCTCACTCTCTCAATGACCAATAATTAATGGCTTACTGAGTCTTCTCCATCTCTCGTTCACACTCGTTGACTGACCGACTGAGGCCTCTTCATCTCGTAGACTTCTTCACTGTTCAGCTTCCGTTTAACTAATGACAATATGCAGCCACCTTATATAGACGTTGGTTGACGCATCTACGTAATCTCCAGAAATAAGTATGATGTACACCTACCGCGCGGCAAATATTACATACAGTTGTGAAACCGCCGCCGGCTCGCCGGGTTTCTCAAAGAAAGTGAGCTCAGAGCTAACTAAATACGATGACGTAGCCATGACGTAGCGATGACTTGACAGAAATGTCAACAGTGTTGCACAATATAGCAATGTCATATTCAACATCTGATATATAACAATTCTCACCGTACATGTCTTGAGTGTTATTCTACACATACGTATATATGCATACATCTAAATACAATCCTGCAAGCGACAAGCATTGCAAAATTGAATTGAATAAGAATGATAATTACAATAATAGCAATAATATTACAGATAAAATAATAATACTGACATAATAATAATAATAATAATAATAATAATAATAATAATAATAATAATAATACAGATATCATCTTGTAACGGGATTTGAACCGTTACAATATGCACTATTAAAGTTAATAATTCATCCAATTTCACATTCAGACGCAGTTCCTTGTCGGATTTGGAGGTCTACATATCGGCAAACAAAATATGCGTTTGCATACAAATCCGATGTGTAAACATAAAATAAGTTGAATGATTTTATATTCTTTTATAATTTTTATTTTCATTTGTACATAGCTGAAATTTAGACTGTTTTTACAAGATGACGTACTTCAAGTTTTCAAATTAATTAACTTTGGTGAGAGGAAAGTAAGAAGGTAAGGGGCTTTGTTGTGACCTACACGAGACGCCACTCAAAGACAGCGGAAACTCGTTTAAAACACGGCGCCATTTTGGATTCTCGGCTCTGCCACGAAATTTGAAAAGTGGTACGAGGGCTGGAACGGGGTCCACTCAGCCTCGGGAGGTCAACTGAGTAAAGGTGGGTTCGATTCCCACTTCAGCCATCCTGGAAGTGGTTTTCCGTGGTTTCCCACATCTCCTCCAGACAAATGCCGGGATGGTACCTAACTTAAGGCCACGGCCGCTTCCTTCCATCTTACTTGTCTCTCTCTTCCAATCTTCCCATTCCCCGGCAAGGCCCTTCTTCAGCATAGCAGGTGAGGCCGCCTGGGCGAGGTACTGGTCATTCTCCAACCCAGTGTCTCACGCTCCAGAACACTGCCCTTGAGGCGGTAGAGGTGGGATCCCTCGCTGAGTCCGAGGGAAAAACCTACCCTGGGTGGTAAACAGATAAAGAAGAAGAAGAAGAAGAAGAAGGAGAAGAAGAAGAACTGTTGGTCCTAAATTTAAAGTACGATTTGGTCGGCAAATGTTTTTAGGTTTATTCGCGTTGATATTGAGCTCACGTTGGGCGCGGGCGCACAGTACTGTAAGCGGCGGGCGATGAGCGTATGTTATCCGCCCACAGTGACGTTCTGACTACGTCACAAGCCGTGGAGGTTGCCAGTCACTCTCGATCACTGCCGCTATACTATAACTTGAAATGGAGACAGGAAATGATGAAGGAAATCCTTATCATTTTCAATTTACGTTGTAACAAATAAGTGACTTATGTTCATTGCTCTTTATGTATTTTACAGGATAAATAAAGAGTTAGGCCAACAACTTCAAATATTCTTGTGCTGTATGTAATAAATTGCCGGCCAGGTCATGGATTTTACCTCGATCTGAGGGCTGCTTCGAGGTGCATTATGCCTGCGTGATTACAATTGAGGAGCTATCTGACGGTGAGATGCCGGCCTCCGTCTAGAAAGCCAAGAATAACGGCCGAGAGGACTCGTCGTACTGACCACACGACACCTCGTAATATGCAGTCCTTAGGGCTGAGCAGCGGTCGCTTGGTAGGTGATGGCCCTTCGGCCCTGTTGCACAATGGGGTTTGTTTTGGTTTTATGTCATGAATTAAAATTTTCACTATTATATTTTAAGAGGTGCATTTAGAAAGATTTCTTTTTTATTTTTATTTTTTGCTATTTGCTTTGCGTCTTACCGACACAGATCGGTATTATGGCGATGATGGGATAGGAAAGGCCTAGGAATGGGAAGGAAGCGGTCGTGCCTTAATTAAGGTACAGCCCCAGCACTTGCCTGGTGTGAAAATGGGAAACCACGGAAAACCATCTTCACGGCTGCCGACAGTGGGATTCGAACCCACTACCTCCCGGATGCGAGTTTAAAGCTGCGCGCTCCTAGCCGCATGGCGAACTTGCCGGGCAGAAAGATTTCTAATATAAATCGGAGTTAAGGTGAATAAGCTGTGACGTGTGGTTGTTTGGGTTTAAAATATCTGATAAATTCAGGGGGTGTCAGAATCGCTTTCCGGTGCCAACTGCTCTCGTAGCTTATGACGTCACTGTGAGGACACTTCTACAGTGTGTTCCAAGCGGTAACACTAGTAAGCGGTCTCTGATCAGGTGTTCAATTGTTTACCGCATGTTTATTAAGTGAATTATACCTCTGATATATAAAGATAATTTCTGACAGGTAGGGTTGTAGGGCGGAGCATTGCACGTGCCATTTCACGATGTTGCCACATTCCTTTCTCTTACCCGTCGCTTGTGGCTCACTTGTTACCTCGTTGGTTCAGACCGCTGTATTCTGTTATAGACTACCTGGCTGGACTGTGACTGACTTGGTCTCATGTTCCATTATCTTTAGCAGGGACCGGGCTGATAAGGTCAGACAGGAGAGAGCTGGCCTTCAGATCCCAGCTTAGCAGGGTCGATACTGGGTTTGTCCGGTGATATTTGAAAGTGCTCAAATACGTCAGCCTCGTGTCGTTCCGTAGAGAGAATTATCCGTCCATCCCTTATTTCTGGTATGGCCAGCATTTACCCATGTCTCGTCTAGCCACACAATAGATATTAGATCCCGCTTTCGAATCTTCTGCAGGAACGTACTCCTTAGAGTTACAACGTCATCTCGTTCCAACAACAGCTTCCTACTGTTAATAGTTTTATATTCAAAACCAAGGTTATGAACCATTTTCAGTAAGGAGGAGTAATTGTTTTTCAACAACTCATTCGGAAGTGTAAATAGCAGTTTTGAATTGTTGGATGTTCCCTCCTGGATTAGTAGGAATATATGTGGTGGCGAATAGCATCCTCTTTAAACGGATCCAGCTTTGTAATTCTGGAAGTTCTAGGCCGCTTCTTTCCAGGCGTGACATTTTAGACGACCCCTCTTCTGAGTTCTTATAATTATTTCTCCATAACACTCTTGTCCAGTACTTTTGCAAACTCTAAGAGCTTTGGCAGTGCGTTCCTGGACTCTCTGGAATGGAATTAAGGGAACAGTCCATTCCAAAAAGTCCTAGCCTCCTCTTCAAAGAATTCCCTTGCGGCACGTATCATTTCTCTTCCTGGGTGATGAATTGTCACACCACGAGGTGGACGAGTCCTGGGCCTCCCTTTCCCTCGAGGAGCATTCATCGTACTCGAAATATATACTGAAATACTATAATTGTACGTAATTAGTATTTAAAATACCGTTAAATACTTACTAACGGCCACAAAACAGCAAGAGAATGTCACTCATACTGAACTGCTTGCGACAAGATCTAACTCAAAAGTGAGAGGTTTGACAACTCCAAGCAAGACGAGCTGGCCAGAAGGTTTATCTCCATGGCAACCGCAATCGCCTCCACTCCCTGTATCCCGCCCCGGCAATTAGTAAACGGACCCCCTTCTAAGAACTGTCAGGATTTATCTTTAGATATTAGAGGTACAGTTCAATGTGGGAGTGAAGTTTAGATTACGTGCTGTAATTTAGTGCAAGAAGGTAGTAAAATCAGTAAAAGCAGGAGTAATTGCGTTGTTGCAGTGTGTAGAAATATGGCCTGAAAAACTGAGAATATAATTAGTCATGGCTTTCCAAACGACTACCAGCCCCGCGGTGTAGGGGTAGCGTGCCTGCCACTTACCCACAAGCCCCGGGTTCGATTCCAGGCCAGGTCAGGAACTTTTACCTGGATCTGAGGACTGGTTCGATGTCCACTCAGCCTACGTGATTACAATTGAGGAGCTATCTGAGATGGTGTCCCGGTCTAGGAAGCCAAGAATAACGGCCGAGATGATTCGTCGTACTGACTATACCTTATGATCTGTAGGCTTTCGGGCTGAGCAGCGATCGCGTGGTAGAACAGAGTTCTTCGGGGCTGTTGCGCCATGGGTTTTGTTATCGGTTTCCAAAAAAATATTATTTATGGGCTAAATGGACGTTATGGTGTGAAAGAGCTGATAGAATAAACTCTGATGCAGCTAGAATTTTCTACACATTTCTTCCCTAATAACTATGAACAGGAATTAAAGAACGAACTGCTGGACTTGCAATTAAAAAAAGTTAATTGAAGGCCTCTGTGGTGTAGTGATTAGTGTGACTAGTTGTCAGTCCCGGAGGCCTGGGTTCGATTCCCGGCTCTGCCACGAAATTTGAGAAGTGGTACGAGGGCTGGAACGGAGTCCACTCAGCCTCGGGATGTCAAATGAGTGCAGTTCGATTCCTACCTCAGCCATCATGGAAGTGGTTTTCCATGGTTTCCCACTTCCTCTCCAGGCAAATGCCGGGATGATAGCTAATTTAAGGCCACGGCCGCTTCCTTCCCTCTTCGTTGTCTATCCCTTCCAATCTTCCCACCCCCCACCAAGGCCCCTGTTCAGCATAGCAGGTGAGGCCGCCTGGGCGAGGCACTGCTCATCCTGCCCAGTTGTATCCCCGTCCCAGTGTCCCACGCTCCAGGACACTACCCTTGAGGTGGTAGAGGTGGGATCCCTCGCTCAGTTCGAGGGAAAAACCAACCCTGGAGGGTAAGCAGATTAAGAAAGAATTTAAGGCAGATACTGTACCCTCTCAAAATATTCCTAGCTGGTATGGAAATGTTATCTGTGTTACAAGTACAAGAAATGATGACGATCAGCCGACAACATCTGCGCCATTAGTGTTATTCAAACAATTACTATACTGATATTCTGAAACGAAAAGCATCTGCATTTATTGTGGATAGGCTGTTCCTGTCACTATGTTTCCTTCTCTCAATGATTTCATGCTTGTGTACAGATATTATTACAGTAGGTTCTACAGAACTTCACCAGTCAACGAGTACAGACACGATTCTCGAGGTAGCTGAAAATTAATCGACTGTAAATAGAAATACAGAGACTGAAGACGGTTACCTTTTACGAAACGATCTTCGCACAACTTAAAACAAGACCCGCGTGGTGAACTGAAGCGTGTGTGGTGATATTTCTGTTCGCGCCAAATTACATCCGTTCTGACCAAAAACAAGAGAGTGAAGTGGGGCTTCTAGAACATTGCAAATGCTCTTACCTTAAGAGCTTTCTCTTCTAAGTCATATGTTTATTTGCGAAAACAGAGATATCCTCTACCTTGACGCTCAACCTTTTTAAAATTGGGCCAAGTATGTATAAGTGTAAACCTGAAATTCTGACAGAAGTTCTCGATCTCATTAAGGCTAAAGGCGGAAAAATTTAAGCACTTACAGAAGGTAGCAGATATCAACTTCGACGAGATGAATATAAT
This sequence comes from Anabrus simplex, assembly GCF_040414725.1. Lineage (NCBI taxonomy): Eukaryota > Metazoa > Arthropoda > Insecta > Orthoptera > Tettigoniidae > Anabrus > Anabrus simplex. The sequence goes on along the minus strand of NC_090269.1, from coordinate 139,309,416 downwards.
TGGTCGTGTGTTGCAATTCATCTGATGACGTGACTTTAGGTCCACACAGTTCCATAAAATTCACAACAAAACAATTTCGCTGTATGTAAGAACAAAAACATGCAATAGGATTAGACGAACCAGAAAATATACACGGACTTTTTACGAAATAATGCTGCGAAGAGCAATATTCTTTTGGTAGCAATATCATCATTTAAGGCGAGCTAATGTCTAATCTCCAATATAAAATAAGCCTAGATGTAAAACAAAATATTCTTAAATTATTGTATTTCCTGCAACCTACAGTCATATAACTCATATTTTTCTTTCTTCTGAAGCTGCTATAATTATCTATAATAAGTTGGATACTAACTGTCCATTATGGTAAGTTAAAAAGGCTTGCATTCACGTATGTACCTCATTTTAATGCTTATCAGTTCGAGTACTTCGTTCATAAAATGTTATTTTTCTCAATTTCGCAATCTCTACTGTGGGTGGATGTGTATCATTACAGCTACGGATGTGACGAGCTATATTTTTGTATTAATTTTACATAATAAATTTTACATTCTCTAAAGATACAAGACTAAGTGGAGTGTAATTAAAATATCTAACAAGATTAACTCAACAAACTTCTGGCCCATTGGAAACTGAGTCCGATCATCCTAGACAAATTCCACCTTTCTTTTGAATAATGCTTTGTTAGAGATCTCTCAACCTTCTATGCCGTCACTAATTATGTCACCCGGTTCCAGTAGTTTGCCTCATCCATTGGCTATGTTGCTTAAGAGAATTTCTAAATTTTCAGTAAACTCCACTGAAGAAGTCAGTTCCTTTCTAAGGTTCTTGGCAGAATTTCAAGATCACGCGTTAGTGTTCTAACTATCGCATTCTCAAATACTTCAAATTATGTATCCATATTCCGTAGGCGTCCTCTCGGACAAAACAGTTAAAGCCATAGCTGATCGCTCATCCATAGAAGACTTCCACGCCCATCTCTTGGCAAACATTATTCCGGCTCGATCAATGTCATCCTTAGTACAAAAGTATTATGTCAGAGTACAGCGATTGCATGAGAATCTGGCTGACTTTATCCAAGGCATTACATTTTATACCAGGGTGTTCGCACTCCATTTTTCTGAAGACGAAATAGTGCAAACTATTGTCGAAGGTATCTCTCCACTCTATAGGTCTTACCTGTGTTTCGAGTCCCGTCCTCAAACCTTTTCTGAGTTCCACGATGTTCCTATGGTTGTTTCTGCTATCCGGTTCTCTCCAGATTCATGTGCGATAGGAATCGTTCTGCAAACTGAAGCGGGATTCATCTGTGAAGAGCACATGCCTCCATTCATTCATGGTCCAGTTTCGATGTTGACGGCTGCACAGTAAACGGGCCCGTCTCTGTGCTGGAGTGAGCGGGACGCACACCGCTGGACGTCGGGCAAATAGCCCTGCTGTTCTGAGCCTCCGGTACACAGTTTGCCAAGAAACGGCAACCCTTGAGACGGCTGCAATCTCCGTCGACAATTGCCTTGCAGGTGCACTCCGATTTCGTCGGGCGGTTAAGGCCAGATATCGGTCCTGCTGTGGGATGGTTACTCTTGGTCGACTAACATCTCGTGTGTCTCGAAGTCGTCTCCAAACCCTGGAAGTGACACTTTGTGGCACATTCAAGGATACGGCGTCTTCGGTCTGTGTCTGGCCTGCTTCCAGGCGGCCGAGTATTCTACCCTGCAAAGCGGGGTCCAGATGGCGTCGTTGTGCCATTATGTTGTTACGTTCACCACGAGGCTACACTCCGCACCGTACAACAGAGCAAACACGACTGAGGGAATATGGGGCGCAGGCACTGGCTGTGCTTACCTTGCGGTTACGCCGCTAGTCAAAGCAGGGAACACGCCTTTCCTATAGTCTACAGAGCGAACACATAAGGTTGGTAGGTGCATATGTCGTGCGACTTGCGGTGTATTTCCTGTTGCCCTGCTTACTCGTGACTAATGCTTAACGTTTGGACACTAGTGTAAATGATCAATCTCCTTATGTATTATAAAGGTTTTGCACTTTTATTAGTTTTTCTTTAACATTTCTATCTCTTTATATATTGGTTTTGCCTTTTTAATTGTTTTTTTTTATTAGCTGGTACCTTTTCCTTGCAAATAGTCAACTGTTACTATTTGTAGCGCAGGCATTTAGGCGCGGTATGACTGTCGTTTGTTTATTTCTCGTGGACGTCGAGATAGCGTGGTGCACAAGCAGTGTTGCCAACAGTGGGTTAGGATTTCTCACTAAACGGCCGCTCTAAAACCACTAGATACAGTGGCCCTTCCCACCTTAAGATTTGTTGAGTTACAAAAATACTACATCAACACGAACATTAAGTACAGTACTGTATATCCTTTTAGTTCAAAGGTCAAAATTATTCGAAATATATTTCATGGTGAACTTGGTAGCTTGTATGACTGCATTGTTTGTTACTTCTCAGTCCTGTCGGAGTCGATAAAAGCATATTTAACACTTTGGATCTCATTCTACTTCTGGCTTTAGTTTTAATAATGATCTACCCACAACAAATTTCCTCCAGTCCTGCACTTGACCAAGGCATTGCTAGGCGCGACAGCCAGCAACTGAAATGGATTGGTGTTACTTACATTGCAGTATTTCACCTCTTTATACCAGAAATTAACGGTGTCCGTATTTTGAGACCATTTTACAAAAGTCACGTTCTTCTAACTGATATATTATTGTTTTCGCCGTCCTTCAAGGGGAACCAACGACTCTAAAACAACTCAGCTTATCAAATTCTTACTGGGGACTGTTTTGTATTCTTTAATTATCTTGAAGTAAAATTTGGATATTTATTCAATATTATGACGAAATGACTTATCTTATTATTTTCAAAGGGTAGAGAACACTGATCTTAGTACGTAACTACAGAAATTAAGAAAAAAGAAAAGAAAAAAAGGCTTCTCTGCTTTTCCGCCGAGAGGGTTTGAACCCACTATCTCCCGAATACTGGGTACTGGCCGCACTTAAGCGACGGCATGTATCGAGCTCGGGAAGAAACAAGTATAAATGCATATGACACTTGAAGAAGTGACCCTTCACTATGAAAGAAAGACGCCATTTTTAAGGGAATACTATACAGTTCAGCTCGTCTTCTCATGGCATCACTAGTCAACGTCAAGAGCTTACATTTGAAATATTATCTTATTGCGTAAAACTTCAGCTGAAAAACCACCATAATATCCATTCACATAAGCATAAAAAAGACTAGACTTCCTACTGCCCACCATGTGTTAAAATATGACCACTGACGAAGGGTAAATCAACCTAGATTTAGTGGGAAAATGACACTGTGCACAAGGCTGCCAGCTTAGGAACTAGGGACAAGACCGTTGGGTCTGGATTACTTAGGTCCTGCCAGTAACAAAACCATTAGAGTAAGGGAGATATTTACCTAGCACTTGTCAGACCTATCCTGCTGTATGGATGTCACTATCCGAAAACTCTACTTTCACAATTACACATTTATCAAAATAATACCCTAGACTGAAATCTAATATACGAATCGAACTTCGTATTCCGCTTATCAGATGTTAGCTTATCAAAGTAGTAAAGATGACTAGAATCCTGCTTTGCCACTCTTAAAACGGCTCATAAGGACCAAGAATCCGAACACTCGTTATAAACATCGCTCACTTACGACCTGTTTTAAAAACAAATCTTCCGGCGTTTTCCCAATTCTAAGATATTTTCTTCACTAATTAACATTACACCCTCAAAGAGCCCGTTTATTCAGAAGGAAGATTTACCCTCCATTCACCTCAAATATTCCGACATTAAACATTAAAACATAATTAACCAAGGAGGAGGTTTCTTCTCTGACGAGGGGCTAAATCCCGCCTGTCAGTCGCATTGACTTTCCCCGCCAGTACACTAAGCAGAGTTTGTTGCGACTCATCGCGTATTCTCGGAAACAGACGAGTAAAAGGGCATAGTTTTCGCCCTGAGACTAGCATTCAGTAGGGCGATGGCAGCGCATTCTATCTTGGATAGTAGAGGAAACTTGAATTAATTATTCTGGACTGTGACAAAGCCATTGCTTACGTGCGGCTAGTGGTGTGCCAATGACTGTTTTTTGCTTATTCATTAACGGTTGGTTATTGATGTGGTTCTGTGCGGAGGGTGTGTTTAGCGGTTTGCTTTACAGGTCGTATTTACTTGTGTTTTTATTCTGCGCGGGTCCGTAACGTAATGAATTCTTCTCTGACTGCTGGAAATGACGTCAGCCAATAACAATGCTAATACCTCATCGAGCAATGGACAATGGCGCGTGCTACATTTTGTCTATATACCTGTATATAGACAAAAGTTTTTGTCTGTACGCTGCTCAGAATTTAAAAAGAAAGGTATTTCTGTATCGGTCGTGTCCACAGTAATAAGCAAATACACTTTTTAATTTCCCGTCATGTCTCTCTGTCTATCTATATGCCTGTCTGTACGAACATCACGAAAAAATGGCTGAAGAGAATTTAATGAAAATCGGTATGTAAAGTCGCCGAACGATGCACTACAATCTAGGCCACAAATGATTTGATTCACGCTAAGAGAAACAGTAGTTTAGGGAAAGGCCTAAAATGTAATTCTCAAATATTTCTTTTATTAATGGTACTATCGATAGTTACTGCATAACGTCTTCTTCTTGCGTTCCGGCCTTCTAAGGGCCACGTTACACTTTCAATTCTTCCTTCTTAGTTGTGCTTTCTTTTCCTTCCAGTATTCTTTCATTGTTTCACAGTGCTTCTTTTCCCTGTCTTCAGTCCACTTTCTGCCTGTTTCCTTTACCTTCCTCCCTTGGAATCCATCCATTTGTAAGACTTTCGTCCTAAAAATCTTTCTTTCCAATAATTCTTCTTCTCGTATGTTGTTCCTTTCCAGGTCTTTCTTGACTTCCTGAATCCAGATGGTGGTTGATTTCTTTTTCCGAAGGTACCCGAAGATTCGTTTAGTTAGTCTATTGCCATCCATTCTGTAAATGTGTCCAAGAAATGGCAATCTCCTTTTTTCTTATTTTTTTTAATATGTCTTCTATGTTGTGCTAAATTTCATTGTTACTTCTTAATTTGCAAAACTCTGCAATTCTTAGAGGACCTAATATTCTCCTTATAATTCTTCTTTCTAATATTTCTAATTTATCAAGCTTGTAGTTCAGTGCTAGACATTCGCTGGCTATCGTAATGATCACATCAATCAATCAATCAATCAATCAATCAATCAATCAATCAATCAATCAATCAATCAATCAATCAATCAATCAATCAATCAATCACTACTGATCAGAATTTAGGGCATTCGCCCAGGTGGCAGATTCCCTGTCTGTTGCTTTCCTGGCCTTTTCTGGGAAATGGTAGCTAACACGCTGTTAACTATTAAGAGAATCACGATCACTCCAAATCGAGAAGGCAGTGGCAGAGGCATGTGCTTTTTGAGCGCGCTCCGATGCATTTTTGCTGGAATACAGCTACAGTATCAACCAAGGAGCGCATGAAGTCAACATAAAGAACCTTGGTGATGTTGATTGGTTATCATGATTATGCATTTTGCTCTTGCTGAATAGATTAATATAATATGGAAAAAGACGAGTGTAAGAGGATGCGTGGTTAAAATTTCTCTTCTTTTGGAAATTATTTCCAAACATATTTCTATTAAAGAAAATAAGTAAATCAGTGGATCCGTGCTGAAAGCTAACAGTGAGGCTGGAAACAAAATTTTTAATGAATTGAATGTACATGCCCGGATTAACCAACGTACAATTGAGCAAATGAAACAATTACCGGTGTACTAAAATACGCTAGTGGAAATGGAAATTGTTACATCACGAAGTACCACTCCGATATTTATCAAACTTTGTGTAGATGCTCACCACATTACAGGTATTAAATGACTAAACTTTCAGTCCATTTGGAACTGTTCCATCATCATCCGTATGAGGTATGACCCCCCACGAGCATAAATACACTCTTGTATTCGGTGTGGCATTTTAGAAAACAGCCTCCGAATGTCATCATGAGGGATTTTATGCCATACCTGAACCATATGCCATGTCAGTTAATGAAGATTGCTATCTGAGGCTGGTATAACCTTATACGTCTTCCGATAACATCACAGACATGCTCTAGGGCAGGGCCTCTCAAACGCCCAAAATCTCACGCGTGCAGACAGAGGCGCAACAGCTCCGTGCACTGTGCATCGCTGCCGCTCGGCATGGCTCGGATCAACGCTTCGTCTCTGGGCTACTCGGCTAAGCTCGGCTCAACTCGCCTATACTCGGCTCAGGTCAGCCCGGATTTGGAGCGCTACGGCGCAAGTGGGGCAGAGGGAGACAGGCAGAGCGAGCGAGACAGGTGTGAGGAAAGAGAGAGTAAGCGCTATTGCTCCAAATCGAGGAGTGGGGGGTCTGCACTCTGGTCAACCAAGCCAAGTCGTCTTTTGCACCGTGCACAGTGCATGCACCACGCGCATGCACCCTGAGAGGCCGTGCTCTAGGGTGACAAATCAGGGGACCGTGCAAGCCAGACAGGCATCCGTACATTCCTCAAGGCGTTTCTGGTGTGAACTGCAGTGTGGGCTCTTGCATTATCCTGCAGGAATATGCCATTTGATATCCTCCTCATGAAGGGTATGACAATAGAGTTTACCGTTCTTGCCACACACTGGCGAGTATTTAGTCTCCCTTCAACATGTACCAGATCCATCCTGTTGTCATATCCAATTGCTCTCCACACCATGATTCCTGTAGTTGGAGATGTATGCGCCTCAATAATCGCAGCTTTCTGTGGCCTTCCAGCAGGTCGTCTATGGACATGTTCACGTCGATCTGACCGCCACAAACAGAAGCGAGACTCATCGCTGAACATCGCAGAATGCCACCTAATGCCACAATTATCTCTGGCTCTACGCTATGCAATTCTCCGTTGTCCGTGGTTTGATGTCAGCAGAAAACAACGCATGGCAACTGGAGATCGCAACATAGCTTCCAGTAATCTGTTCCCGAAGGTTCGCGATGACTCTCTGCCTGTAACCTCTTCTCGGATTTCAGCTGTTGTCATCCGTTTGTTCGTCAGAGCTAGCCGAAGAATCCTACGATGTTTTCCCGGTGTAGCCCTTCTGGAAGGTTCCGTGCCTGCACTTCGTGCCACACTGTTGTTCTGAGTCCATCTTGTCACTACTCGTTCTCAGCGGCGACGCGTGACGTTCTGAAAAGTGTTACCACACTCCTCCTTGAGAGTATATTCTCGCTCGCACCTTCTTTCTGTAAGCTCTACTCTTTTCTCGACCTTCCGAACCGAATCATATCAACAACAGTGTTGACGTGTGCTTGAGACACCTCATAGGGTTTGTTAAAAATTCTGAAACTATGTAAATTCTCCATATTGTCGTTTTTCCAAGCATTCATTCCTGAGGAAAATGAAACACACGGCCATCAATCTCTGTACCACGAGCCATGATAATATCATACTGTTCTTTTCGATTCCTTGATTAAATTCTTAAGACAAGGCATGAGTCTAACTTTTTCAATTATATTTTCCTTTTATGTTCAAAGTTTCCTGAGGAAATTAGTGTGTTCATTAAACTTCCTATTATACATGAGCATTCTGGGTCCACCAACATACTTATATTCGAGGTGGAAGTGACAGCACTCATTTTATGGTTTAATAAGTTGTGCAGTACTGTATGCTATCTTTACCTAAGACAAGGTAAATATAAATTCACGCTTTAGCAAGGAAAGTTATATCGTATTATATCGAAAACAATATTTAACACCAATTTTAACAGTGCACGTTTGAGCGCGGTGGAAAGAATGGACAGAACTGCTCAGCACCAACGTTTTAAGTATTCGTTACCACTTTGCATTGTGGTAACATGACGAGAGAACGTACGGGGATACATCTTGGTGTCGGAGGAGAAGGGCTTTGCTAGGCGCAGGCGCAGTAATATTCGCCTTACTGTTACTGTGTCCACTGCCTGGGGTTGGTAACAGTCTCTCTCTCAGCTTTGACGGTGGCTGTCGACTGCAATAGAGTTCACGCGACACGTTCAGGCGAAGACACAAATATATTAAATATTAATATTAAAGAGTACTAGATTTTTATATTCTCAAACTGTTTCCAGTGGTAACAGTGGATACTAGCACGCTTCGCTACTTCTCGTTCTGCAGTCATACAGTCAACTGTCTCCGCAGTCTGTCGGTATGATCCTCCTATATTCTTCATGCCAATTATTCGACCTTTCACAAAGTCCGAAATATGGCGACAATCTACCGTGCACATCCTCTGGGCATGCTTTGTTGCGATCACCACATGAAAACAGGACAGTGACGTTAGACACACCCAACAGCCATCACGTACACGCACCAGCCGTCATCTTTAAGAATGGCGATTTCCTGTACTAACACAGGACGTGTGAGGACAAAATTTAAACGAAACATATCTCACAGGCATGAAAATACTGGGGTATTAATTTGGTGGTATTCGGTCAAGGTGTTCATGGTACAACACTTTCCATTTCCGCTAGTATACATGAAAAGTAATGGAAAGAAAGAACATTTCGATGACACCGGTGGTGGGGATGGGAGAAGGAGGAACATACCAGTCTAAATTAAGGGGAAAAGTGGGTGAAATATGCAAATCGTTTGCGATTCAGAAACGCGTATTGGCCCGGTTCTGTGCATGGCAGCACTATTTTCAATAACTTACACGTTAGAGCACAAGTTGAAACTACAGAAATCACTGAAGGCACAGTATTCTATTGTGATAATGGTTGTCCCTTGAGAAAATATCTATCAGCTCCAGTATTAAATTCCGAAACAAGAATGAAAAGCAGATATAAGATACGAAAGCTCCCGAGATCTACGAGCTGTGTAAAATGCCCAAATTCTGATGGCAAAAATAGTAATTTTCCGCTTCTTACTGTGGTCTTCACAAACGTGTGCCCTCAATGCAGATGCCATGTTAAATATTTCTGAGCTAACAAACCGGAATTAACTGCTTAAAGCTGGGCAGTTAAGCTAACTAAAAGTTAAACGGATCGTTAGCCTTAAACAATGTTGGTCAAATGCTAATTTGGTTAAATTCACTGTTAAATTTTTTAAACATGGAGTTTAATGTTAACTGAGGTTGAATAAACCGGGTCTAGAATCGCTTGCGGATTAAAATTGAAATACAATGGCCCTGTTTATTCAAACTCAGCGAAATGAATACTAAAGAGCTGTTAGTTAACATCGTGTTAAAAGTTTTACCACGTATTAAGATTCTTGTGTTTATATAAACCAGGGGTTTGCAATTGGTAAGCGCTCGAAGGTCACATTGGCAACCTTAGGTAATACCGCGGGTCGAACATTAACAACAGGCCAATCATATACAGTAGTAGAGATCCCTTTTTAGGCTCTCACAAGTAACCGATCGTGATAAATCAACATTCAAAAGAAAGAAAATAGACATTAGCAGTGACGAATTGCACTCTTATTTCATAAATGTCGATAATTTCTTTAAGAAAATTAGTTTAATAAGTTGTACGAAGTGTGCGATTTGTAAATGCTGTTGCTGTAGGAAAATACACGCCACCACTGCCGTCCACTTCACATTTTGGCCGCTGGGACGCCTGTTTTATGTCATTATAATATGCTGCAATTATCAGTTAATAAAATAACGATAATAAAACTAAAAATTACTTCCGGAACATTCATTAGTATAATGATGCACTTGCATTTGCTTCCGTTCAAGTGGATACCATAAATGTTAAAAAATCAAAGATTACATTAAGTGGTAAGTAATACTGTCTAAAATTGTACTGGTTTGTGTATTCCTTAGTTCAGCAGTAGTTCACCAGGGGGATACTCCACCACATACAGTGGTCTGCCAAATTATTATACTCAGATTGAAAATACATGGATCTGCCAACATTTCGGCAAAATGAATATATTTCTGGTAATTCTTCATGCATTTTCTTTATTTCATTTGTATTTCACATATTCTATTTACCATTTTTCACAGAAAAAATGGTTTCTTAACTACAATTGTCTTTGTAATAATCAAACGTTCAAAATTTTGCGAAGCCACCCTTAGCCGTAATCAGTGCAGAGACCTTTCTTAGCATATGTGTAATGCATTTTCTTGCCTGTTCCTCCATATATGGGCTGTTCCAAACCTCATTAAGTCTCCCTAGTATCATATTCTTGCTTGTAATGACACCTTGTTTAGTAATTTCTTTCTTCAGTGCCTTCCAAATATTTTCTATTGGATTCACGTCAGGCGAGTTGACTGGCCAGTCTGATACATTAATTTTTTGATTCTGTAGGAATTCTGTGATTTAGCCTTGTGGCATGGTGCTGAATCATGTATGGAGGTAAAATAATTTTTTGGGAGCCATTCTGAGACTTGAGGCAAAAGTTTGTTCCTTAGCACCAGCTCGTACTGATCCTTCCGCACTGTGCCTTGACCAATGTGCAGAGGTCTATTACCTTTACTGATAATCACAGACCGTATCATTATGCAGAGAGGATGTTTCACCCGGTCTACAACACAGCCTTCATTGAATTTATCATTGGTGCAGCGTCAAACAAACTCTGTTTTATCATCAAGGATCTGTATGGAAGATTCATCTGAGAAGCAAACCTAAAAACTACAATGCCAGTGTAAGAAAGTATTAACCAATATTATCTTATATCATGAGAACACACGAAATTGCATGTACAATTTTACAAACCTCATTCCAATCTTCCTCTGACCAATTTTTGTGATCCTTAGCCCATTGAAGCATTTTTGTTTCATAGCAGTTATCAACTTAGATTTCTTTAAAGGGCGGCAGCACTTCAATTCCATCTCTTTGAAACGCCGCTCTAAATTTCTTTGCGATAAAGCAATACCAGCAACCAAAGTTTATTGGTTAACACTTTAGCAGGTGTAACGACGATTTTTTGGTGCATAATCGCGAATTATTCTGTCATTTTTTTGGCAAAGTTATCCTCTTTATGCCACACTGACCTCTGCGGCATCAGTCAAGAGGTGTGCTTGTTTTCATTTTTTGGCGATATCTCTCACCTATGATTGTGAAACCCCCACAATTGATGCAATCTGCTGTTTGTTATACTGACAGTGGGGTAATAATGTAGAAATTATGGCTTTCTTATGAGGGCTTAAGTCACAACGCTTCCCCATCTCAATTTGTAGGTTAGAATCCCTAAACGGAGAATAACAATGGATTTAATGCATTGTTCCACACGGCTTCTTATTACTAAGTATTCCGCACTCCTTACTGTAAAAGTAACTTGTAATTACAAACCTTAAAAGGGAATAGATAGACCACAATAACCATAGGACATCAACAAACAATAGTTAATACAACTTGCGCGCCAGTAGTGCTGAAATTCCAGGCTGACCAACAATGACATGAAACTATTTCAGGACTTCCCAACTTCTTGATATATGTAGCAGCCTCCAAAGAATACATAACTCATGAATGGACAAGCTGTAGAACTAACAATGGAAAATATAACAGCTTTGCTCTTCAAAAAGGCAAATACTTGTTCTGAGTATAATAATTTGGCAGACCACTGTACTTAATGAACCTGCGAGATTTCTCGCATTTGTCCTCTAGTTTCCTTAAAATTCCGCAAAATGGTACAGGGATACCGGTGTTCAATTGAAATGAAGGTTTAATAATTTTAATTACCTAAAACGCTATTTTACAATTGCATAAAAGTGTGAAATTAAAAATAAACTATTTTATACCCTTTTACATTTTGAAGAAGAGCAGCCAGAAATGTCAGTTCATTTGAATTAATGTTTGACAAATGATAAAAAGGAAAAAAGTCTGTATACAAAATGAAATTAAATAGGAGTCAAAACAAATCTTAACCCTGTAATGCATGACTTTTTATTTTCATGTTTAAAAGTTATTTTTGGACTTTCCATTGTCGTGACAGACAGGATTTGAGCTTATAGGTGAGCTCTTAGGAAAGGTCAGATTGGTTGGAAGGTTGTTTGGATCGTTCCCGAGCGGTTGGAACGTATAGGTTGGGAAGTTTCAACTAAGGTGCAGATCAGGAGGAAGACGAAGTGGATTCCCACGAAGTTAATATATTCTGATACTGAAGGTTGACTACAATATGTACACTATGTACAATTAAAATAAAGACTTATGTTGGCAAGTCTTGAGCGAGAAGTCTGTCTACTAGTCGTCCGTTGAAGTATATAATACTTATTATTATTATTACTGATTGCGTAATCGTCCTACCGACCGGCAGGGATTCTGCTGACAACTGGTCCGCGAAGTGAATAGTAGAAGCCCTGAATAATGGCTTCCTTGCCTTTATATAGCCTCCGGGGCCAACGCCCAATGTTCTCGAAGTTTGTCGTAACCTGCGTACGTGACTGCCTCACTTTCCGTGATTCTGGCCAATCAGTGGCCTGTATCCAAGAGACCCTTCTAGTATATTCTTACTGCGTCTATGCGGTTGACCCATGCCCTGGTCAACATGAGTCACTTCCTGTATGACAAACTTCTCTGTTACTCAAGATTTCCTACATGCAAGAAACATGATTTCCACTCTTAACTGACTATTCAATTCCATGAATATAATTATTTTACATCTTTTAATTATTATCAGGTACGCCTATTAGGCATGCCTATACCTGACTCCTAGCCTCCATTACAGGCTGATCCCAATACGTCAGGTACAGCTATTCCTCCTACGTTCCCTGGGTTCGATCCTCGGAGGGAATAGCAGTCCTGGGTTCAAGTCCCTGGGAGGACACGACACCTCCCTCCCCTAGGGAGAAATGAATGCAAACATCTCTTGCATTCATTTCGCTACTCTCAAACTGTAATCTTTACAGCTTATGAATTACAACCTTTTGGAGCTTACTCTCCTACTAGTGGGACTACGCTGTGCCAATATCTCTTCCGGTAACACCCTTGATTCCGGTGTTTCTATTAATTCTAACTCTGATTGCAAATCAGGCTTACTGGGGGCCCTTCCAGTAGCCCTGTGTTGCTTAAATTGGACGGTAATGTCTTCGTCCGATACCCTTGCCTTACTGTTGGCAGTAATCACATTTTGATAGATACAGAGATTGGGGCAGCGTTCCTTGTAGTCCTCAATGCACTTGGGTTTATACTTACAACTTTTACAACAGCCACAACAACAACACAATATTACTATCATTATGGTTAAAACACTCCAAGTTACAATTTGATATACACTTACATATCTTAATGCTATATTGTGCTTGAGTTCAGTCTCTTGCTGTTGCACTAAACGTTCGACCTCGCTTACGTTTTGGCTAGTCCACTTCAGGTCGTTTACATGATTCAACAAGTTACCTACAGTCACTTTGTTTAATTCAGGAATTTCACTGAGTTTTATATTATTATAACTTGATTCACAACAATCATATTCCAGTGCAATTTCAGGTATAATGTCCTTTTTCATGGTGGAGTTTATACTCCCTGAACTTTGTATCTTACTATCTACAGCAGGGCCTCTCAGGGTGCATGCGCGTGGTGCATGCGCGTGGTGCATGCACTGTGCACGGTGCAAAAGACGACTTCGCTTGGTTGACCAGAGTGCAGACCCCTCCACTCCTCTCTCCCTACACCTGTCTCACCCGTTCGGCCTGTCTCCGCGTTCCTCACCTTCACTGCTGTTTCTCCTCCACTGCGAAATGTTTATGTGTGGTGAGCGGAGACGCTCAGTTGTATGGGACAAGGTTACCAGTGTTATTAAAAAATTAAAAAAGTGAATTAGAAATACACATACATGTTTGAGAGGAATGTAAACATAATTTTAAAAAATGCAGAACCCGTAACCAAAATGAAAATGCTACAGTACTGGAACAAACCTCATTTGTGGATATATAATGTTCTTCTTCAAGATGTTTCAACTTCCTTAATTCTTTCTCTCTGACGTGTCCTATGATTTCACAATAATTTTCCGAATGTAGTCTGTTGTAGTGTCTTTCAGTAGACGATTTTTTTACGCACGTAATTATCGTCCAACAGAATAAGCATTTGGCGTTATCGTCACGACAGACAAAAAAAAAATACGAAAGTTCCCAGTTCGATTGAAATGGACTTTCGGAAGTCTTTGCTTTCTTGGAAACAGGTTGCTCCATTATTATGTAGTTGTCGTGCGCTTATCTATTTCACTGATAAACACGTCGTCTACCACCAAACGCTTCATCGCTCTCAGCACACTACACCATCCGAGTCAAGCCGAGCTGAGGCGAAGCGTACCGATGCACAGTGCACAGAGCCTATGCACCTCGCTCTGCACGGGTGAGAGTTTGGGCGTTTGAGAGGCCCTGATCTACAGAATATACTGTACACAAATCCATGAAACTTATTATACCTAGGCCATGTAATTTTACATCACTAGTAGACTCTTTACAAATGCATGTCACTTGGGTTTCATTAGGGGATATGTAAATGTATTTATTATCATTCACAGGGATCCAAGTGAGCTCGAAAATTGGCAATACCCTCTTTTCACAGTCTTTGGGAAGGTGATTCACACCTGTTAACAAACTGATTATACAAGGTCTCTTGGTAATTACATTTCTTAGAGGAAAATTATATTTACACAACCTTTGATTGTCTTCTATTAATTTGCACTCTTGCACTTGTTCCTTACCTAGTTGTGCGTAAGTTTGCTTCTCTTTGTCTAAGATTACATACTCTTTTTCTTCCTGTAGGTATACAAAATGGTTGGGGTTGTTCTTTATTTTGGTAGGGAAGGGAACACATTTATACAGGGAATATTTAATTCCGTTTGTCAATGGAAGCTTTAAAATATATACCAAGGAGTCTTTTGTTAGGTACACGCTCACTGTTGAAATTTGATATGTGAGATACCCATAACTTTCTCTTATCTCTATTGGCAGGTCATAACCTTTGGGAAATTCCCCTTGTACCTTCTTGTAAGCCTTTAAGATATCATCTGGACTAAGTATTCGTACTTGCACTAGTCCTAACCGAGCATTTATAATACTATCTAAAATTATCCTGATAGTGTTCATGCAGCTGAAGTAGCACACCTTGCAATTCAATCAGGTGTTTATTTAACAATAATTGCAGTTCCGAATGTCGGAAAGCCTCTGAAATTTGCTTAGTTGCTCACAATTTCCACTGAATTTATCTCATTCACGGCCATATCATTCCGTGTGTTAATAACATTAACGTGTCAAATAGTCTTCGTTACGGTATCTACTACGTGGATTAATTCACGTTTGTTCCGTCTGCCTTTCATGTCTGGCATCTATCCCTTTGAAAATGTCCTATTGTATCCCTTATCCCAAAATGAGGAAAGCAACGGAAGCTATCTCATGCTTCTTGCTCTAGCGCGCCTCTTCAATGGCATTTAGGCCGTCTACAGTAATTACGGTGGACCCTTCGAGGATCCAATCAGCCTTCGGGCTGAATACTCAACACATCTACACGAACCCATCTATTACATGTCAATTCCTTCTTTGATAGAGTGCACAAAATTGTGTCCGATTTAGGTCCTCATGGCTACGATATACAATTCAGATAACCGATTTAATTTTACTAATCACTGTCGCGCACAGTTTTGTTTCTCTCTTCTTTCCGAAGTACACGCCTGTAGGCTTGCTGTATGGGTTATCTCTAAGTCTAACGGTGCTGCCTTATCAACATCAAAGTCGTTGCCTCTGACCGCTTACTGGACATCATGCATGCTTGGCCGTGCTGGTCCGCAAGTCAATACATCTTATCTTCTGGCAATGCTGACATAACATTGTCTTACGCTTGTCTTACGTTTAAGTTAGATAATCACAACACTAAGGTGTTAACACAACAAGTTATCACCATTCATCCCTGAATGACATTTGAGTAACTCTGCGGGGATTATTGTTTATACTGACCGCACGCTGGCTCGCGGAGCCATGGGTCTCGGGTTCGGTTCTATCCTAAGAGTATGGTATTCAACTCATTTTTTAATCTCACGGCAATCTTCGGTATCATGAGTCCTAAATTCGCAAGAACCTTTTCCAATGTGCTATTGGATGCAGATTATGGTTCTTCTTACCTGGCTTATCCATAAGCATTCAGGTAACTACCCGCCTTACGGGGTCTTCTCAAGAGGTGACTCCCGGCCGAGGGTGGCTCACCTTCTGCCTTCAACATCCTCTGATAGGAGACATAGCGTTGCCGGCCCAGGGTAACGGCTATGTAATATGAAGGTCAGAATTTTACCTTGAGGGTAACGTCTTATGGGACATACATTCTCCAGTTATTCGCTGTGCGCAGAGTGGCACAGAGTAACCGTGCATGGAGCTTGCAGAGTGGCATATGATGCCTTGGTCTGGATACATTACAATTCATGTCCACAGTATGACTTTTCTGTCTAACAACAACAAAACCTGGTTGTGGTTCACAACCTCTTTGGGTGGATTTCTGCGCTTGCAGATATCACACCTCCTTGAGTAGCCACCGGCTCAGTGGTGACATACCCCAGGTGGAATCCGTCCCAAGGGATTCACACCTCCCATAGGGCGCCCACACTTGTGCTAAAGACTACATGCAAGGCCGCTCCCTATGAGGATCCATTTGTCGCCTCCTACGACAAGCTGGATCGGCTGTGGTGCTATTCTGGTATACAGGACTACTTATGTTGATCCCCGGCACCACACGGGGTTTTTCCGTGTGCCTTACTACAGGACTCATTCTATTCCTTCGTGAGAGAAACACTGTGTATGTGACCGTATTGTTTGACTCTTAACACCGATTTGTGACACTGTGATTGTACCTATTCGCAATTTCCTACCTTTCATATTAGTGAAATTCGTGCAGCCTTTTCTCTATCATGCCCGTTCAATAAAATACTATGTTGCGTATTAGCAATGCTCCTATTAACTCTGAACTAAATTGTAAGCCTTCTGCTTTCACTATATGAGTGAGCCTTGTGCTCAGCTCAAGACCTCGTGGGTCAAGTTTGGCGAGGGTTGACATCTAGACTCACAGCCTCGCCACTGTGGTCTTTCTGACGTGTACTGAGGATCGTACACTGTTTGACGTCCCGTACCAATAATCCTTGGTTCTGGAATTTCTAGGTTAAATTTCTAACATCGGTATCCCTAATTTGGCACGTGACTTGACAGGGTATTTCATAGTAACCTTATCAGCAGTCATCGAAAGTTCACAATGCCGTTGAGGTAAAGGGAGTGTGTTTACCGCGGCCGAAATCAGAACCAAATACAACTATTTATGCCCGCTTCTAATCAATATAGAGCTTCAATCTATTTTTATGGACTGTGGTCCTTTTTCCTCGCTTATTCAGCTCCAGTGTGCAGTTCACACCATTTACCCTTATGACCTTATAGGGGCCTTGATATGGTGGCGATAATTTTGATTTGCTACGCCCTCGTCTTAGAGCATCATTACGGAGCAATACTAGGTCTCCTTCCTTAAAGGAAACTTCGTTCTGTAATTCATCGTACCTACACTTCTCTTGCTCTTTACTCTTAATTAGAGTTTTCCTGGCTATTTCATGACTCTCCTGGAGTCGTTGTGTTAATTCTTCTACCACATTCTGATATTCATTGTAAGTTGGCTCAGGTTTTCTCTGTAGTACGCCTGGAATATTGGCCTTTCTTCCGAATATCAATTCAAATGGTGTGTAACCAGTGCTAGTATGTTTGGTAGTATTATACACAAACATAGCCATTGGGAGATACTTATCCCAGTCATTCTGAGAGCTACACACATAATGTCTCAGAAATTCACCTAGCACTCTATGTGACCTTTCTAGACTTCCGTTTGATTGTGGACGGAAGGCGGCTGTGTGTACCTTCTTAACTCGTAAGGTTCGACACAGTTTCTTAAACATGTCCGCCATGAAATTCGCACCTTGATCTGTTAAGATCGTTCCTGGTATTCCAAAGATACTGATTACACTATTTATCAATGTTCTAGCTACTGTTTCTGTGGTCTGATCTGGCATTGCACTCACGACCAGGTACTTCGATAACTGGTCCTGACAGGTGAGTATATATCGATTTCCGGCCTCTCTTAAGTCTCGAGGGCCTACGATATCAAACGAGACCTTATCAAACACTGTCGCTGGAGTGTCTGTTATTACCATTGGAGCTCTCACTTCTGGCCCGGTAATCTTATTCTTTTGGCAAGAAGAACATGAACGAATATAGTTTTCTATGTCCTTATGCATCCCATCCCACTGGATGTGGTCTTTCACCCTAGCATACGTTCTGGTAATGCCTTGGTGACCTCCGACCAGCGAAGCATGCGCTTCTTCAATTATGTCCCGTTTTTCCTGCTCTGTTAGCTCAGACTTCGATTTGCTTGTAGCAGGCGTTCCTACCTCATTCTCAGGCTCTGTCACCTCTACCGAAGCGTCCTCGGATTCAGAGCTGAGTCTGCCTGTCTGCTCACTTTCCCCGTTCGACCTCATGCTGGGAGTCGACGTCCTTTCATTACTTCGTTCCCCATTGCCTGCCATGTCTCTTGGCCTTCAGAGCTAACTATTCTCACTTCCTGTTCAGAGGTAGCAGGAATTCTACTCAGAGCATCTGCGTTGCAATTACGCCTGCCCTCCTTATATACGATATCAAAATCGTATTCGGCTAACTTAAGCCTAAATTTCAGTAGCCTAGAGGATGGGTCTCGTACACTGAAAACCCACTTTAACGGTTTATGGTCGGTCACAACTGTGAAATGACGTCCAAACAAATAAGGACGAAAATATTTCACACCGAATACAATGGCCAACGCTTCTCTTTCCGTGGTGCTGTAGTTCCTTTCTGCTTTATTTAGTGTCCTACTAGCATACGCCACCGGTAAATCTTTGCCTAGCGGACCCTGAGACAGTATAGCACCTAGCGCTTCCCACTTGCGTCTGTGGTTAAAATGAATGGCTTCTCAAAGTCAGGGTACTGTAAAACTGGTTTTTCAATGAGTTTCTGCTTCAGTACCTGGAACGCATGTTCCTGCTGTTCTGTCCACACATATGGTACGTCCTTCTTTAGGAGCTCGTACAGTGGCTTCGCTATCTTACTATAATTAGGTATGAACCTACGGTAATAACCTGACAACCCTAAAAATCCCTTCAACTGTTTCGTAGTAGTGGGTTGTGGAAAATCCCTCACTGCTTGGGTTTTCCTCTCGTCGGGTTGGACTCCGTCCTTCGTAATGACGTGACCTAAGAATGTGACCTCAGTTCGTAAGAACTCGCACTTGCCCGGTCCTAATTTTAAGTTGGCTTCTCTTAGCCGTTGCAATACGTCTCGTAGCTTCTGATTATGGTCATCTATCGAGCTACCATACACGATGACGTCATCTAAATAACAGAGGCATTTTATGCCTTCTAGGCCTGTTAATACGGTTTTCATTAACCGCGTGAACGTCGCGGGACTGTCCCTGAGCCCCGTGGGCATTCTTAAGTACTCGTAATGCCTCCCTAGTGCAGAGAATGCGGTATTTTCTCTGTCTTCTGGCTTCAACATGACCTGATGATAGCCATGCGCTAAATCCATGGTGGAAAAGTATCGGGCCTTTCCTAAAGCATCTAGTATTTCCGTAATTAACGGAAGTGGGTACGCTGTACCGATAGTAATGCGGTTGAGCTCACGAAAATCAACTACCAGACGGTACTTTTGCTTCCCAGAGGCGTCCATTTTTTGGGGATCAAAAGTATGGGCGAGGACCATGGAGAAGTAGAAGGAGCTATAATTTGATCATTTAGCATTTTGTCGATTTGTCTACCTATCTCCTCTTTCTGGGCTTCGGGCAATCGATATTGCCGTAAATGTATGGGAGGTTGATCCGCGGGTGTCGGAATGGCATGTTGCAGCACATCCGTGTGCGTCAACTTATCACCTTCCAAGTAAAACACATCTTGGTAGGCGGTACAGATTGCACATATCTCTTCGCGATCTTTAGGCGCTAAGTGGTCTAAACGCAACTGTTCTCGCAATCTTTGAGCCCTAGATTTGGTGACGGGAGACCTGATCTCCACTTGTTCACCACTGACATTATTATTATTATTATTATTACTACTGCCATTCCTTGAGTGCTCTTGCGTTCCGCTGCTTGTTCTAGATAAGGCGGCTTGCTCGACCTTATTTACTACAGTGGGTGATTTAGCTGTCTCTTTCCCTACAGCATGAAGCTCTACCACTGGACTTAATAATCTCCAAACCTTATCAGTAGTGTTCAACATACTGACAATAGCCGTGTAAGTAGTATAATGGGAGAGTTCGGGCGCCTCCTCCTCCTCCCGCCGCCTCCTCCGCCTCCTCCTCCGCCGCCGCCGCCCGCGGGAAATTTGAATTTTGGCGGGAAATTTGAATTTTGGCGCGAGATTTGAATTTGTAAACAAAGCCACGTGCTTTTTGACAGCTGTCATCGACAACAACGCAACGCTAACCTCACTGCTGCCATCTTGACGGACCTAAACCTCACTAGTACCAACCTAACCTAACTAGCGTGAGGTAAACAAACCCACGTGTTTTTTGACAGCCACGTGCTTTTTGACAGACAACAACGCATCGCTAACCTCAGTACTGCCATCTTGACGGACCTAAACCTCAGTAGTGCCAACTTAACCTCACTAGCATGAGGTAAACAAAGCCATGTGCTTTTTGACAGCCACGTGCTTTTTGACAGATTTGTAAACAAAGCCACGTGCTTTTTGACAGACAACAACACATCGCTAACCTCAGTACTGCCATCTTGACGGGCCTAAACCTTAGTGGTACCAACTTAACCTAACTAGCATGAGGTAAACAAAGCCACGTGCTTTTTGACAGCCACGTGCTTTTTGACAGCTACCATCCGCCATCTTTAAACTACAGAGCGCTGTGCTGCCCTCTTGCGTCACCTGTCATCGGCAGTGCTGCCATCTTGGCGGGCCTAAACCTTAGTGCTACCAACTTAACCTCACTAGCTCGAGATAAACAAATCCACGTGCTTTTTGACAGCCACGTGCTTTTTTTTGACAGCTGTCATCAGCCATCTTTGAGCACCGTGCTGCCCTCATGCGGGGCAATTTCGTCAGCTGTCATCCGCCATCTTTAATCCAGAGAGAACAGTGCTGCACTCTATGTGGTGGCGGCAATTTGAAAAATTCTATGTGCTCTTGTTGGGAAACAAAGCCACGTGCAGCTGTCATCGGCCATCTTTGAGCGCTGTGCTGCGGGCAATTTCGTCAGCTGTCATCCGCCATCTTTAATCCAGAGAGAACAGTGCTGCACTCTATGTGGTGGCGGCAATTTGAAAAATTCTATGTGCTCTTGTTGGGAAACAAAGCCACGTGCACCTGTCATTCGCCATCTTTGAGCGCTGTGCTGCGGGCAATTTCGTCGGCTGTTATCCGCCATCTTTGAGAACAGTGCTGCACTCTATGTGGTGGCGGTAAATTCCACGTGCTTTACAAACCTATGCGCTTTTCTGACAGCTGTCATCCGCCATCTTTGAGAACAGTGCTGCACTCTATGTGGCGGTAGCAAATTCCACGTGCTCTACAAAGCCACATGCTCTTTTGACAGCTGTCACCCGCCATCTTTGAGCACTATGCTGCGGGCAATTTCGTTAGCCGTCATCCACCATCTTTAATGAACAGAGCACCGTGCTGCCCTCATGCGGGGCAATTTCGTTAGCTGTCATCCGCCATCTTTTAATGAACAGAGCACCATGCTGCTCTCTGTAGTAGCGGGTAATTTGAAAAGTTCTGTTAGCCATCTTTAATCACCGTGCTGCCCCGGTGACGGCAAATTCCACGTGCTCTTGTTTGGAAACAAAGCTTTTAATCCAGAGAGAACAGTGCTGCCCCGGTGGTAGCAAATTCTACGTGCTTTACAAAGCTATGTGCTTTTTTGACAAAAAAAAAAAATCTGCTCTCGAGATACTTACCGAACTATACTTACGAAACTGCTCATCACCTTCTTTCTTCCATGAGTAATAAACAAAAACTCTATCCTGCAAATAAGGAGCGGGAGGAAGGTGATACCTAACCTAAAATAAAAGAATATGCCAATTCTACATTATTTATTTACATCTTGTATGTACAAGTTTTATCTCGAATCATTTTACCCTAGCGTACTTCTCGATGCAATTCTTGAATGTACAAGTTTAGACTTGCCGTACCAGCGTTCCTCTCCCGAATTGTGATGTAAGACAGCGTAACGTAAGTACACACACACCTCTAGCATAATGTTTATGTAAAGTAGTACTTATCAATTCTACTATGCCCCCAGGCTAGCGTGTTGGTAGAATTTGGAATGACAAACCGTTTACAATCATTGCTATTAAGGGCTACCTTACTAATTAAATGTGTGTACAACTGGTGCTTCTTGCTTCTAATGACAGACATTTGCTTATGCAAAACAGGCGGATTACTTTTAATGCAATTGTTATAGTTTTCAAAACTTAGCTGATTCTGAACGACATTCTTTTTAACCCCCTTCAATCTCTTTATTTGTAATTCATTTAAGAGTTTTATGCAATATGACTTGGATTTAGTACCTACAAATGAATCGATAATATTCCCAGCACATTCATCTTTCATTTTACCTAGAACCTTTTTGTTCACTAGCGGCAGATGATATTGATTATCTGCAGGATAGTTACTCGTATCAAACCTACCCAAGTCAGGCTTTATATCATTGTAATAGTCATCAGTTTTGATTTGATAAATAAACGAATCGGTATCTGTGTAGAGCAATTGCGCATTATGCGCGTACTTCTTCATCATATAATCGTAATGGAATTCATACATGAGTGTTTTAGCCAATTCAAGTACTGTGAAGCCGACGTAGGTAGGTTTGTCATACTTAACCTTGACACGATTCATCTGTATAATAACTAAATTCTCATGTATGATGGTGCAGCTGTGGAAATTTGGTTTACTTATTAAATAGTTAGCACCATACCTTTTCTTAATATTATCCCAGTTTGTAATCAATTTTACATCAACGCGTTTGTCAACATTCTCCATAGTCTTACCAAACACACTGTTATTCATGAGCTTGTAGAAATCTTTTTCAAACTCGTTAACCGCATTCGTTCTTAAATTATTGTTCAGATCGATATATGGCTTTAGCCACGGTGACTGATTAAATTCTAGTACGCGATGAATTTTGGATAACTTCAAACCATGCTGCAAACACTGTTTTAAATTTCGGTAATGAATGATATACTTAGATTTATCGCATAAATTAGCAATGAGCATTTTCGTCGTTGATGCAATGTACGGGGACTTCATATTTTCAGGGCAGAACGGTAGCTCATTATGAGAAGTGTGTAACTCTTTAGGATACTGTAAGTCAACTTCGAGGAAATAACCTTTATCAGCTTCATCACCTAGGGCGTGTAGCAGTAAAGCATCAATTTCGCACTGCGTCAGCCAGCGGAAACCACTCACCGGTAGATGCTGACTCATCGCCCACCCATACTGATTATTAGCATCGAGGTAAAGGATATACCGAGATTCCTGACTGGAATCGAAACTCGGCATGTACTTATTATTAGCACTCGAATACCGGCCGCTGCACTGACTCAGACCGCCTCGAATGGATGCTTTTATAAAGTGCACCATATCGATATCGGCAGCAGTTCCAAATTCACACGCGTGTATTTTAACATCGCGTCCCAACTTAACCCAGGTGCAGTAAAATACTGACATGGGTCAAGGCTGTAGGTGTTCATGCAAACACAGCGAAAATTTTCAAAAACATCAGCTAACAAAAGTACATCTGTCTTTAAATATAAATCAGAGTATTCACCCAGCGTTTGAATGTGGAACTGCTCCCAGATATGTTGCGCATGTAAATAGTCATCATCACTAATATCTGCTGAATTCAGCGAGCTGTAAAAGGATTGTTTCGATGGTAAGGCACGTTCTTCGAGGCGGTCTAAGCAGTCGAGATATTCATAACAAAAAACACCCTTACGCCGAAGTAAATTAAACTGCGCTTCTTCAGGGAAAACGCGTCGAATTTCTGTAAATTGTTCAGGCTGTAAATGACTAGAAAGTTTATCGAGGCTACTCGCCATAAAGCGAAACGAGTCAAGGAATCTCAGTTTTATAGAATGCTCAGCATCTACTTTTACAGACTTTGCAAACGCAATGTACCGCTCTTTATTCTGAGGGATTATATCTACTTTTTCATCCGAAGCTCCAAATTGTGAAATGATGAAATGAGAGTCGTAACCAGATAATTTATGAAAAATTACAGGGATAAATTTAGGAACTCTATACTTAAGATTACAGCTATAATGAGCGGCACATCTGTAGAAACCAGTTAAATGATCATGATCAAAAACTTTAGGGTCATTTTCGGAAAATTCCCCATCACAAATGCTACACTTTGTAGCACGTTCATGATCATTTAACTGAATTTCGGTGAGTGGCTTCATAGGAATATTACTATTCAGAATACGACCGAGACGAACTGCATCACTTTCAAGTCTTTCTAAAAATACTTTAGCAGCATCATGTCCTCGATACAGCTCTAACTTGTTAAGCGTACTATCGTAACTACACTTGATGTAATACGCGAAGCTATACGGGACATGCATGTGCGTAGTATTAGTGAAAGAGTTGTCAGGATTAGGTGAGCATGTGTTGCATGGCGTGAGGATGGCTTCAAAGTCTGCATAAATCACGAACGGTACCCACATCTGCTTGTGAAAATTTGTAAATTTTAAAACATTATTGCCTGTAGTAGGTATCTCTGTACGTACATGATTGCAGTCATTCTTGGAATGCTTCGTTAACTGATCTTCATTTCTGAAATACTGCAAGCATCCATCACATAGCCACTTTTTACCATTACGTTTTGACAACTGACTGCTAACAAGTCTACTCAGATTTTTAATCCAGCAAAAGTGGCTATTCTCACTGTTTTCAATATAGAGTAAATTAACGTGAGTACTCTTCTTATGACATGTATAATACAGAGGACGTACTACAGACTTTTTCTCTACACCATACACATTAATACTAATGTTATTTAGTTCCTCAAAGTGCTTAATATCCTTTATCTGTACAGGAAATTCTATACTATCGAAATTTAGCTGCGTTGAATAGTGTGGATACGATGATGTTCTATTCGCTACATTCCGTTTCGCAGGATTTAAAGCTGACATCACCGCCCATGCAAAACATGCTTCGTCATTGTTTTGGATGTTTACAACAGCTTCTTTTCGCTGAATCCATGTCGGCAGCTCAATGTACGATGAACCTCGCATGGGATTGTACTTATTGATGTTAACTTCTAGATACATTATTTCAACTAAAGCCCACCCTGATTCCTTTTCCTGAAATTCCTCGCTCTTAGTTGAAATAATGTTAGAGACATCCCTAAGTACATCACCAAAATTAGTCGACTGACTTATGATAAAATTCTTCGTATTAAATGATTTAATGTCCGTTATTTCGGATTCATCCGTGCTTTTAATGTACAAGGCGAAAAGTTCAAAATTAACTTTAAATAAACTATGATTGGACAAAGATTTAGCAAGAAGCTGTTGTACATCCGGTTGAACGCAATTTAAAAAGTTTGAAGTGCTCTGAAACTTTTGACTGGTGCGAATTCGGTAACTAGCAATCCTACTTTTAAATGCTGTATTAATTTCCTCGATGTTTGCGTTACTACCACTTCTACACGCATTATTTTTATGCGCATTACTCCGTAAGTGCCCCTGAAAATGCGAAGATGGTACATCAGTGTTACAGTGCTCGCAGTGAATAGTTTGAAGTTCATGATTTTTTCTAGGTTTTTTACTACTAGTACTTTCTACAGCTACATCAGTAGCTGCACGCTTTTTCCCTACTACTACCTGAGGGCAATTAGATATTTGATGTACCTCTGCTAAGTGGTCCTCATATCGCTCTACGTTAGCGAAATACACACTACAAACTTTACATAAAGCAGATGTTATGCTAGGGTGTTTTGATTTCATATGGCGCATGAAGTTATCACGCCTTGAAAACGTTACATTACATTCCTCGCAGCAGGGGGACATCTGTTCATGATTTTTTCTAGGTTTTTTACTACTAGTACTTTCTACAGCTACATCAGTAGCTGCACGCTTTTTCCCTACTACTACCTGAGGGCGAGTAGATATTTGATGTACCTCTGCTAAGTGATCCTCATATCGCTCTACGTTAGCGAAATACACACTACAAACTTTACATAAAGCAGATGTTATGCTAGGGTGTTTTGATTTCATATGGCGCATGAAGTTATCACGCCTTGCAAACGTTACATTACATTCCTCGCAGCAGGGGAACATCTGAAAAGAGAACGACCGATAGAGATTAGGTGAAAGTTACGGAAGAAACCAAGTTTCAGCGTATAGAGGTTGGACATGGCTGTGAGTTAGGCCTATAGCATGAGGATTGAAGAGAACAACTAAAGTTACGATGTTCGGAAGAAACCAAGTTTCAGCCCGTTGAGACTAGACATGGCTATGTATACGTGTTTGAAATTATACCACGTCTATAGTATGAGGATTGAAGAGAACAACTATTTATCAATACAGAAGAAACCAAGTTTCAGCCCGTTGAGGGTAGACATAGCTATGTACACGTGTTTGAAATTATACCACGTCTATAGCGTGAGGATTAAAGAGAACAACTATTTATCAATACTCTAAAGTTACGGAAGAAACCAAGTTTCAGCCCGTTGAGGGCAGACATAGCTATACCTCGTCTATAGTATGCAAGAACAACTATTTATCAATAGACTAAAGTTATGATGTTCGGAAGAAACCAAGTTTCAGCCCGTTGAGGGTAGACATAGCTATGTACACGTGTTTGAAATTATACCACGTCTATAGCGTGAGGATTAAAGAGAACAACTATTTATCAATACTCTAAAGTTACGATGTTTTAGAAGAAACCAAGTTTCAGCCTCTTGAGGGCAGACATAGCTATGTGTGCGCGTGTTTGAAATTATACCACGTCTATAGCACGAGAATTAAAGAGAACAACTATTTATCAATAGACTAAAGTTATGATGTTTTAGAAGAAACCAAGTATCAACCCGTTGAGGTCAGACATAGCTATGTGTACGTGTTTGAAATTATACCACGTCTATAGCATGATGATTGAAGAGAACAACTATTTATCAATAGACTAAAGTTACGATGTTCGGAAGAAACCAGCTTTCAACCCGTTGAGGTCAGACATAGCTATACCTCGTCTATAGTATGCAAGAACAACTATTTATCAATAGATTAAAGTTACAATGTTTTAGAAGAAACCAATTTTCAGCCTGTTGAGGGCAGACATAGCTATGTGCGCGTGTTTGAAATTATACCATGTCTACAGTATGCGGGTTGAAGAGAACAACTATTTATCAATACTCTAAAGTTACGATGTTTTAGAAGAAACCAAGTTTCAGCCTGTTGAGGGCAGACACAGCTATGTGTGCGCGTGTTTGAAATTATACCACGTCTATAGTATGCGGGTTGAAGAGAACAACTATTTATCAATTGCTTAAAGTTATGATGTTTTAGAAGAAACCAAGTTTCAACCTGTTGAGGGCAGACATAGCTATGTGCGCGTGTTTGAAATTATTCCTCGTCTATAGTATGCAGGTTGAAGAGAACAACTGTTTATGAATAGCTTAAAGTTACAATGTTTTAGAAGAAACCAAGTTTCAACCCGTTGAGGTCAGACATAGCCATGTGTGCCTGTTTGAAATTATACCCCGTCTATAGCGTGAGGATTAAAGAGAACAACTATTTATCAATAGACTAAAGTTATGATGTTTTAGAAGAAACCAAGTTTCAACCCGTTGAGGTCAGACATAGCTATGTGTACGTGTTTGAAATTATACCACGTCTATAGTACGCGGGTTGAAGAGAACAACTATTTATCAATTGCTTAAAGTTATGATGTTTTAAAAGAAACCAAGTTTCAACCTGTTGAGGGCAGACATAGCTATGTACGTACCCCGCGTGAGGATTAAAGAGAACAACTATTTATCAATAGACTAAAGTTACGATGTTTTAGAAGAAACCAAGTTTCAACGAATAGAGGTCAGACATACCTTAAAATCTTCGCGCTGCAAACTGTTACTCGGATGTATCAAATGCGTGCGTTCAAGCCTGAAACTCGAATGATAATATTCTGGTCGTACCTAAAAAAAAAAAAGAAGAAACATATATGAATGTAGTGTAGGGTGCATCATCTAACCTAATTATCTTTACAACTCAAAGTTCGAAAACATACCTTTAAAAAAAATGCACGTGCTGCAGGCTGTTACTGGGATGAATAAAATTGCGTACTTTCGAACGGTACCTAAAAAAAAAAGAACAAACATATATGAATGTAGATGTCTAGCGTAGAAGTTGCTTTGCAAAAAAGTAACTAACAGTTCTACCTTACCTTAAGATAAAGGCTGAAGAATAATATTCACAGCAGACGGGAGATGTGTGTGTACGTAATAAACGCATACAGAGAACTGTGAGCACTTCGCGCAGACTGCAGCGGCTAAATATTCTGCTTGTTACCAAGCGGATGTGGAAAAATCGCTGAGCTGGCAACTGCGGTACTGTCGGAACGAATGCAACAAGAGCTCCCACCTGCAGGCTGACGTATTCGAACCTCCTGTTGATGACGAGGTGTCAGAATTTAAGAGTTCGATCCTTGGAAAGTTAGCGTGTGATCCTCGACTTCTCGAGGGTACATACGTGGTATTCCTTACCTGTAGGTATTGAGCTAATGTCGATCGCGCAGGCCCCCTCGCCTAGCATTTACGGCTTCTAGTTCGAACCCGCTATCCCCGAAGTAGCGAGAATGATTGGAGAGTGTTGAGGGTGATTCATTCGTCGGATGGAGGCGTTAAGCTATGTGCAGGCTTCTTCTAGTCGGGGTACGCGATTCAAATCCTAGCAACTTATACCGTCGGGAAGGGCATCCGGCTAGATCATGCAATGACGATCGCGCAGGTCCCTCTCCTAGCATTTACGGCTTCTAGTTCGAACCCGCTATCTTCCGAAGTAGCGAGAATGATTGAAGAGTGTTGAGGGTGATTCATTCGTCGGATGGAGGCGTTAAGCTATGTGCAGGCTTCTTCTAGTCGGGGTACGCGATTCAAATCCTGGCAACTTATACCGTCGGGAAGGGCATCTAGCTAGATCATGTTATGACGATCGCACAGGTCCCTCGCCTAACATTTACGGCTTCCAGTTCGAACCCGCTATCTTCCGAAGTAGCGAGAATGATTGAAGAGTGTTTGAGGGTGATTCATTTGTCGGATGGAGGTGTTAAGCTGGCTTCTTCGGTAGGAGTAGGCTATGTCGGGATATCGATTTAAAATCCTAGTCAGGAGGGGCAACCGGTCGTATAAAACTATGGTGTGAGGCGGGGTGTGCAAGAAAGCCAGCATTAAGTAAGGGCTGTTGATGGGGACGTTAAACCTTGTGCAGACTCCTTCGAAAAAGATTTTTTGAGTACAAGACTTGACGGTGATTCATTTGTCGGATGGAAGCAATAAGCCTTGTGCAGGCTTCTTCAGCGGGAGTAGGCTATGTGTCGGTACCGGGATATCTAGTTATAAAACACGCTACAACAAATTTATCGCGTATACTGCGATTTAAAATCCTAGTCAGGAAGGGCAGCCGGTCGTAAAACTATGGTGTGAGGCGGGGTGTGCAAGAAAGCCAGCATTAAGTAAGGGCTGTTGATAGGAGGCGTTAAACCATGTGCAAGCTCCTTCACCAGGAGAAGCCTACATGCCGGTACCGTGCAGGCTCTTTCGATAGGAGTAGGCACTGTGTGTGTTTTAACCTCTCCGTACAATCATGATATTTTACGTTAGGAACTTACATAGGCTAAATGCTACACATTCCGTAGCAGAGCCAGGAATCGAACTCGGACCTCCGAGGGTAGCAGCTAACTACTACACCACAGAGGAGGACTATTTCAGAATATTTTACAACCTTAATTGGTACTGTGTTTTAAGAGCTTGAATGGTACTCAGCTAAGAAGACCTTCGCGAGTTACAAGCTGCTTATCAGCATGTAGTGTCCTCGTTCAAGGTCGAGCCGGAAGATACGTGTACAATTTCAGCTAACACACGCATTCCACACAACTCGCTCAGAATGACTGTGCCGATACTTCGAGGACTGTAGAACAAATCTATAGCCTACAGTATGCATGCCTCTCACCCGGTAGTCTCGGGTTCGATTCTCTTGGGAATAAAAATGTGTTTAAATCGCATGAATTTGTTGAGTTGTCCTTCCTGATGCAAAACTAGCAGTATCTAACCTCATACACTATAGTTTTACGACCGGTTGCCCTTCC
Organism: Anabrus simplex; assembly: GCF_040414725.1. Taxonomy (NCBI): domain Eukaryota; kingdom Metazoa; phylum Arthropoda; class Insecta; order Orthoptera; family Tettigoniidae; genus Anabrus; species Anabrus simplex. Next base: position 139,279,085 of record NC_090269.1, on the reverse strand, counting down.
TGACAACTCGGATTAAAAATCTGTTTTACAACGTCTAACACGGGGAATCGGGGATTTACAGCTAGATGCACTTCTTAGATTTTAAATCACGAACTATTGTTTTACGGCCGGATGCCCTTCCTGACGCAAAACTAAGATTTTTAAATCACAAGAATTTGTTTTAAGACTAGTCGCCCTTCCTGATGCAAAACTGGCAGTATCTAGCCTCTCACGTCATACACTATTGTTTCGACCGGTTGCCCTTCCTGACGTCAAAGAACTCGGATTAAGAATCTGTTTTACAACTTCTAACACGAGAATCGGAGATTTACAGCTTAAAGATGGCGGATGACAGCTGTCAGAAAAGCATATAGGTTGTAAAGCACATAGAATTAACCGCCACCACATAGAGGGCAGCACGGTGATTAAAGATGGCGGATGACAGCTGCACATAGCTTTGTTTCCAAACAAGAGCACGTGGATTTTGCCGTCACCGGGCAGCACGGTGATTAAAGATGGTGGATGACAGCTGCACATGGCTTTGTTTCCAAACAAGAGCACGTGGAATTTGCCGTCACCGGGGCAGCACGGTGATTAAAGATGGCGGATGACAGCTAACAGAACTTTTCAAATTACCCGCTACTACAGAGAGCAGCATGGTGCTCTGTTCATTAAAAGATGGCGGATGACAGCTAACGAAATTGCCCCGCATGAGGGCAGCACGGTGCTCTGTTCATTAAAGATGGTGGATGACGGCTAACGAAATTGCCCGCAGCATAGTGCTCAAAGATGGCGGGTGACAGCTGTCAAAAGAGCATGTGGCTTTGTAGAGCACGTGGAATTTGCTACCGCCACATAGAGTGCAGCACTGTTCTCAAAGATGGCGGATGACAGCTGTCAGAAAAGCGCATAGGTTTGTAAAGCACGTGGAATTTACCGCCACCACATAGAGTGCAGCACTGTTCTCAAAGATGGCGGATAACAGCCGACGAAATTGCCCGCAGCACAGCGCTCAAAGATGGCGAATGACAGCTGCACGTGGCTTTGTTTCCCAACAAGAGCACATAGAATTTTTCAAATTGCCGCCACCACATAGAGTGCAGCACTGTTCTCTCTGGATTAAAGATGGCGGATGACAGCTGACGAAATTGCCCGCAGCACAGCGCTCAAAGATGGCCGATGACAGCTGCACGTGGCTTTGTTTCCCAACAAGAGCACATAGAATTTTTCAAATTGCCGCCACCACATAGAGTGCAGCACTGTTCTCTCTGGATTAAAGATGGCGGATGACAGCTGACGAAATTGCCCCGCATGAGGGCAGCACGGTGCTCAAAGATGGCTGATGACAGCTGTCAAAAAAAAGCACGTGGCTGTCAAAAAGCACGTGAATTTGTTTATCTCGAGCTAGTGAGGTTAAGTTGGTAGCACTAAGGTTTAGGCCCGCCAAGATGGCAGCACTGCCGATGACAGGTGACGCAAGAGGGCAGCACAGCGCTCTGTAGTTTAAAGATGGCGGATGGTAGCTGTCAAAAAGCACGTGGCTGTCAAAAAGCACGTGGCTTTGTTTACCTCATGCTAGTTAGGTTAAGTTGGTACCACTAAGGTTTAGGCCCGTCAAGATGGCAGTACTGAGGTTAGCGATGTGTTGTTGTCTGTCAAAAAGCACGTGGCTTTGTTTACAAATCTGTCAAAAAGCACGTGGCTGTCAAAAAGCACATGGCTTTGTTTACCTCATGCTAGTGAGGTTAAGTTAGCACTACTGAGGTTTAGGTCCGTCAAGATGGCAGTACTGAGGTTAGCGATGCGTTGTTGTCTGTCAAAAAGCACGTGGCTGTCAAAAAACACGTGGGTTTGTTTACCTCACGCTAGTTAGGTTAGGTTGGTACTAGTGAGGTTTAGGTCCGTCAAGATGGCAGCAGTGAGGTTAGCGTTGCGTTGTTGTCGATGACAGCTGTCAAAAAGCACGTGGCTTTGTTTACAAATTCAAATCTCGCGCCAAAATTCAAATTTCCCGCCAAAATTCAAATTTCCCGCGGGCGGCGGCGGCGGAGGAGGAGGCGGAGGAGGCGGCGGGAGGAGGAGGAGGCGCCCGAACTCTCCCATTATACTACTCGTGTAATCTTCCGACTTGGTCAAGCACTCTGCTAAGTAAACGCCCGGTCTTACTTCTTGCTTTTCAACAAGGCCTTCGGCATTATTCCTATCTACTTCGATAGCCACTATCTTTTCGGTTCGGGGTTCCAAAGTGACCCATACGGCTTCCCGTGCACCAAAGGGATATTTCTTTCCTGCTATTAGCGCATACCCGTCCTGGTAATTTAATATGCTATTATGCAGGATATCCTTCCCAATGATCCCATCTTGCTTCAGATTGAAATCATTGCCTACCAGGTGGAATTCTAGGATTTTTCCTCCTATCGGGATTCGAACTTCCCCTTTCGTGAATACGACGTCTCCACTGATGCCTTTCAGTTGGAGGATCTCCTTTCGATTCACGAAAACGTCCTTAGGTGCACACGTTTCCTTAATAAGAGATACATCACTACCTGTATCTATTAAAAATCTAGTAGGGATCTTCTGACCGGCTAAATCTATTAAGATTGAGCCTTCTGCCTTAGGTAATTCTGTTGCGGCGGGACTTGATACCTTCGGGGTTGTCACAGCAGTCCCTTGCTCGTGACCCCTTATTAGTTTAACGTGTCCCGGGTATTGAACCAACAGTCTTTGCTATCGTGAGACCATCGCTTACATATTTTACACCGTGTCTTATTAAGACTATTCGGCTTGTCTTGGCTGTTTTGTGTTACGCCAGCCTGGACTACCCTACGACCCTTTCCTTGAGGGCTAACTTGTGCCTCTTGGCTTTGCTTGCCCCTTCCTTGAGGGCTGACTTGAGCCTTTCGGCTTGGCTTGGCGGTGCATTGCCACCGCAAATGGCCTTGCCTCCCACAGGCATAACACCGCTTACGAGTGCGTCCACGGTCCTTATTTCGTCGTGGGCACTCGGGCCTCTTATGGCCCACTTCATTGCACTCACAGCATCGTATGACGGGCTCAGATGGCCCCTTACGATTTCCTGCTCCCTGCGCATGCTGGGATTGTACCCTAATTGGTACTTTCGTAGACCTGACTATCCTTACTTCCCCGGTAGTAGGTTTCTCTTGGTCTTTTAATTTCCTTCTACATTCTCGCTCCTTGTAGCCTAGCTTTTTGCAGTACGTGCACTTAGGAGCCGGTGTGTCAGGCTTGGTTCTCGGTCATTCGCACTCTTTTGCGATATGGCCCTCTTGCTTACAGTTGAAGCAAGTTACCAATACGTTTCGGGATTTGCCTTGCTTATTTCCCGTTGCCTGACGTCGCCCTAAATTGCTCTTAAAACTGCCCTTTGTAGGCACTACCTGCCAACCTTCCTTACGAGGGGTTCTAACCGGTTGTGGCTTGTATAGGGCTTCACGCTCTTCCTGAGAGAGCAGTAATGCCTCTTCCTGCCTGGCTGTACTTACAGCCTCTTCGAAAGTTCTAGGATCTCTGTCTTGCACCTTGTGCTGGATCCTCCTATTTCGGAGCCCTTGAGTGAAACCGGCTATTGCTATTTAACTATAATTCGGCGCTGATATTCGGGGCCTTCTATCGGTTCTTCCTCTAAGATCGCGTTTCTGAACATGACTACTATTTCTTCGACCTCGTGAGCCCATTCCACCACGGAAACCCTGGTCCCTTGCTTGGACTGAAATAGTTTGCACAAATATAGTTCAAACGTACCTTGTTTGCCATAGTATTCCCATAACGCGTTTTTTGCGTTCCTCCAATTTATGATATCCCCCGTGATAGTAACTTCTCGCGAGCTGGACCCGTTATCTTCGTTAGGATGTATTTAAAGAATAATCCTTTCTCATTAGGTCTTACCATGCAATGTGCGGCTTCTACATTTGCAATAAATTCGCGGAGGCGTTCCGGCTTACTGCCGTCAAATTCATGACCGATTAACTTATGGCCTTCTGATGCCGATATAAACAATCGTTCCTCTGCATGCACACTACCCGTATCCGAACCTGCGTCACTGACATTATCTACCAGGTTACCCGTTACATTTGACTCTGCCATTAGTGAAGAGAAAATTATAAGCACTTACCCTTAAGGTTGATCGGTGCTGAAGATGGGCTGGACCCTCGGTCTCTGGACGCTGTCTGCTACCACGCGCTGGGCTGGCTCAGTAGGCTGCTGTCGTGCTGCTGGCACCTCTCACTGGAACGGGAACTCTGCTGGGCCGTTACTTCTTTCTTGAGCTAAGCCTCTTCTGCGGGGCTTTCAAATAAATCGTCTCCTTCTCTGCTGAGGTTGTCTGCTTCCCACCCCACACCTGACACCACAAATTTTGTCTTCTGTCGTGACAGACAGGATTTGAGCTTATAGGTGAGTTCTTAGGAAAGGTCAGATTGGTTGGAAGGTTGTTTGGATCGTTCCCGAGCGGTTGGAACGTATAGGTTGGGAAGTTTCAACTAAGGTGCAGATCAGGAGGAAGACGAAGTGGATTCCCACGAAGTTAATATATTCTGATACTGAAGGTTGACTACAATATGTACACTATGTACAATTAAAATAAAGACTTATGTTGGCAAGTCTTGAGCGAGAAGTCTGTCTACTAGTCGTCCGTTGAAGTATATAATACTTATTATTATTATTACTGATTGCGTAATCGTCCTACCGACCGGCAGGGATTCTGCTGACAACTGGTCCGCGAAGTGAATAGTAGAAGCCCTGAATAATGGCTTCCTTGCCTTTATATAGCCTCCGGGGCCAACGCCCAATGTTCTCGAAGTTTGTCGTAACCTGCGTACGTGACTGCCTCACTTTCCGTGATTCTGGCCAATCAGTGGCCTGTATCCAAGAGACCCTTCTAGTATATTCTTACTGCGTCTATGCGGTTGACCCATGCCCTGGTCAAGATGAGTCACTTCCTGTATGACAAACTTCTCTGTTACTCAAGATTTCCTACATGCAAGAAACTTGATTGCCACTCTTAACTGACTATTCAATTCCATGAATATAATTATTTTACATCTTTTAATTATTATCAGGTACGCCTATTAGGCATGCCTATACCTGACTCCTAGCCTCCATTACAGGCTGATCCCAATACGTCAGGTACAGCTATTCCTCCTACGTTCCCTGGGTTCGATCCTCGGAGGGAATAGCAGTCCTGGGTTCAAGTCCCTGGGAGGACACGACACCATAAGGTTTATAGAACGGGAAAAATATTGAAAAAATATCAATAATGCTGCATATATGCTACATCATGAATAAACATTCTCTTTGATACGGTTGCCATTCAACTTGTCCCTACATAAAATATATACAAATGGGTAACTAAGGTCAAAGATATTCTATAAACAACTTGGAACTCATGTGGAACATACACTGGTTCATGAAATGCCCACCAGAGGAGTGCAAATCAATTTTTTAATCTATGTTGCATATATGTTACACAATGCAACAAAACTTTAAAGAACGAAAATTTAGTGGGAGCAGTGCGAGGGTAACAATGATATATAGTTTTAAGTCCCTAAAATCCCAACAAAGTACTTCCAGGAGTAGCTCCCTGGATATTTTTTCGAGTGTACAGCACTGAGTACCACCCAGTACTACTTATGACAGAAGAACGAAGAAATGAGACCACTTGTTACACCAATGGCAATTAAAATACTTCTTAGAGTTCGTTGCATGCTACGTTGCATAAAATGTCCAGAGTGAGATTGGTTTGGAGCCAACAGCCATTTTGATAGTGGTTAACTCCTCGCACTGGTAATTGTGAGGGCTTATTTTCCGCCGAAGTTTGAAATTAAAATGATTTTATATAAAAAATAATCTATTCAGATCAAGTGACTACTTAAAAACAGAAAATAATATTAAAGAATCTATTAGTCCTATGTTGGGTCTATAAAGTGTACAGAAATTAATACTTTTTGACGACCTACGAAATTTTTGGTAGATTTTCTTCACATTTCTTAAAATAATTTTAAAAGCTCCGTGGGCCGCCTTTAGGAAACCCCTGATCTACACGTTTCCTGGTAAACAACATACTGTTAACTCTTACGGCAGTCATGATCAGTGCGAATTTAGAAGGCAGTGGCAGAACCATGATGTTTTCTGAACGCGCTCAGATGCCCTTTTGTTTGAAAACAGCTGTAAGAGAAGAAGCGTAAAGTCAACATAAAGATGTTGTTTTGATTTTGAATTTGCTCTTGCTGAGGAGACCAATACAATATGAACAAGCAGAGTGCGAGACTGCGTGGTTCACATTTCCCTAATTTTGACAGTAACTTTCTGTTGGAAATTATTTCCAATCTCTTACAGAAACAAATGGTTCCGTGTTAAAAGCCATAGGCGAGGCTTGGGAGAAAATTTGTACTGAACTGAATGTGTATGCCGAGGTTAACCAACGCAAGATTAATCAAATAAAACAACTCTTCGAAAACACAAAAAGGACCAAAAAGAAAATACTGATGACAGAGTGAAGAGATACCGCGCAGGAGAAACATACCAGCCTAAATAAACTAGAAAAATCGTCCAAGTATACAAATTGTTTGCGACTCAGAAATTAGTATTAGAAATTTTATTGCACGCTGGCCTGGTCTGTCTGTCTGTCTGTCTGTCTGTCTGTCTGTCTGTCTGTCTGTCTGTCTGTCTGTCTGTCTGTCTGTCTGTCTGTCTGTCTGTCTGTCTGTCTGTCTGTCTGTATGAGTATCACGATAAAATGGCTGAAGAGAATTTAATGAATATCTGTATGGAAAGTTTGGGAATAAGGTGCTACAGTCTTCTTCTTTTGCTACCGCTTTTTCCCACACCTGTGGGGTTGCGGTTGCGAACTGCGTCGCACATGTGGATCTGTCCCTGTTTTAGGGCCGGATGCCCTTCCTGACGCCAACCCTATTCGGAGGGATGTAATCACTACTGTGTGTTTCTCTGGTGGTTGGTAGTGTTTTATATTGTTTGAATATGAAGAGTATAGTGTTGGAACAGACACAAACACCTAGTCCCCAAGCCAGAAGAATTAATCAGAAGTGATTAAAATCCCCGACCCGGCCGAGAATCGAACCCGGGATCCTCTGAACCGAAGGCCAGTACGCTGACTCGGACAATAAGGTGCTACAGTCTGGTTTATCAATAATGTTTATTCACCCTGGATGAAATACTAGTTTATGGGACGTTGCCTAATTTTTGTAAATACCTATGTTATTGGGTCTATTGAAAAGTATTACATAGCGTAACAAAAGTTATAGAGAATACACGTTCCAATAATTTATGTCTTATACAGTTTTACCGTACCGACTATGAAAATAGAATATTGAATATAGATTTTTGTTGCTTAGTGCATATCAACGCCGAGCATTGGTAACATGGAAATATTGTTTAATGGTGTTAACTGGCGATGTTTTTGTTGTGATTGTCTTATGGTAAAAACCGCGACTTCTTCGGTCCATACCGACTAGAAAAAACGTGAACATGGTTATAGAAATTGAGAAAAATGGTAAAGGAACGATCTCTTGAAGAATAAGAGGGAGTCATGAAAGAAGGACATTAGAAGCTCTATTATCCCAGAGTAGGAAGAAAACTAAATGTGAAGGCCTAAAATATCGGAAGCTCATAAAAACTGATGAACAATAATGTTTTATTGACCATTGTTGGGATGTGAGGTTTCATTTCTGCTGCCACTCATCTCCAATAGATGGCATTATATCATGCCTGAATATTGGCGGGAACTAGCTGGGGTTTACTCATTCTGTATGATTATCCGGTCAACGGCGGTACTGCAGCTAGTTTTAAATAAGTGCCAGATTAGAGCATAATCACTGCAGCTCGGTATTGGGTGATTGTGAGCAGGTATCCAGGGGCGGCCGTACGTTATGTGCTGAAGTGTTGCAGCACATTGTCTATTTGAAATATAAATTACTTTATTATCTACAATGAAATATAGTGCACTGAAAAAGACGTCAGCCGAAGAATAGGAAATCATTCAACTCCCCTCACAACCAGGCAACAAGTCGTGCGCTCCACTCCGTGTGCTGTGCAAATCACAGCTCAATGAGAATGTCTAAGCCTTTTGCCAGAAAGCAGGAACTCTTCCTTTTGCGCATGCGTAACCAACTTCTCCGATGTGCTGTCGAAACAACAGCCGAGACCGCCAAGACATCACTTCACTTCGATTATTTGACCACACTTGCGTTTCGACCGAAATGAGAACCTAAGAAGTAGTATTTGAGAGGGGATCGCTCAAAGCAAACCCGAAAACTGTAGATGAAGTCATCAGCTGTTCGCGCCAGGTCTTTTAATACTCCCAGCTTGCCTATTCCATAGCCACATTTGTAAATCGATGAACTATAAAAATTGTACTTTTTATGTTGTCAAAATAAGGACATGCTATTGTGATTTTCTTTAATTAGAAAATGTCTAGTTTATATATTTCACTATAATAACGTAACATGTAATTTTGTATTAGGACATTTCTGGTTTTATTTCAACGATTTTGGTAACTTTGAGAAATTGTGTTTTTGCGTGTTTCTGAGTTCGTGAATGTTTTGTCATTGCAGGTGTTATTGTGTGTTTCGTTAGTTTTGTTTGAGGAATGTGTATATGTAATTGTTTTCTTTTTTTTTTTTTTTGTGTTTGTTCAGTATGGAAACTCGCTGGAGAGCCTCTTGAAAACCGCATATGTTTCTAACACAACTGATTTTCTGCACCAGACGCAACTGAAAGTATCTATTAACTTCAGAGCAGCTCACATAAGAACTAGGAACTGTTTAGAAAGGATGTGTGGAAGGAACGGTGTATGTGCTGTTGTTCTGTGAAATCATCTTTCCTGGTTCTCTTTCTTGGAAAAGCCTGTCTATTCCAAATATTCAAGATAGAAAATTTCTGCATCTGATATTCCTGTCGTATTAAATACTTGTGAGCTAACGATCGGGATTTAACTGGTTGAAACTGAGCAGTAAGCTAAGAGTTTAACAGATATTTAGACTTAACCAATGTTGATTAAATGCTAATTTGGTAAAGTTAAAATTATTTCAACATGCTGTTAAATGTTAACGAAGGTCAAATAAACTGGGTCAAAATATTTATATCTTGAAAAGATAATTCATCTACTCAACAGCGTTTCCGTAACAAGGACAAGGAGAACTCTTTTTATGTAATTCGTATGCACTGATCATAGTTTGTTTAAACTTACAATTTGTAGTTAGCGAAATATACAAAATATGTAGAAAACTGACTTACTGAAGTCGTTCTTTAACGTGGTTCTTTTACGCAATTGTATTGTTACGTGCCACCGCGGTGGTAGTCCCTTTCGGTACTTCCAGGAAGAGGCTGGTGGCTCACATGACCTGGGATCTCCCAGCTGGCTTGTAGGGTGGGCCCGGCCTTTACGTGTATTGCTCTCGTCGGCCAGCTTACCTGTGAGTTTCTTGGAGATTCAAGGGGAATGTTCTGCCTCTAATGACATTGCGAAATTTCAGGCTCAAATCACGCGAGCTATAAAAAGGGAGGCTAGCCGCAGACAACCAGAAAGTGTTGGACTCGGAGTCAGTGTTGAACTCTGTGGTGAAATCAGTGAGAGACTCAGTGCGTTAGGCCGCTATTAGCTGTGGGCGACTAATGGCGGAACTAGTTACTCTGGCGAGTCACGGACGATTAGATCAAATGGGACCTAGTGGTGCAACTGAGCAACTAGTCGCCGGCCGTCATCTGAGCCGGCAACTGCTCTGGCGACTCGTAGTTCCTGAAATGCGTGATAGGGCGTTGCAGTAAATATAATCTATTAACCGTGCGCGACTAGTGTGCAACTAGTTGCCCGATGTACCTGCGTGCGCATATGGAACATCACTCGAGGTTATGCTCTCCACCCGCATATTTCATTCGCTTGTTGGTGGTAGACTGGATATTTTCTCGTTCGTGTGTATTACCATATTGTGATAGTTCTTTAATGAACATGGAAACATCAAATAAACAAGCACAACAAATGAAGGAGATGACAAGAATCTGTATATTCTTTGAACTGACATCACTGATGAAGGAAATAGATGATTTTCCCGAAAAATATACGGTAAAATAAAGTTTCCTATCATTATAAGGTGTATTGACAAGGCGGACTCAAGTAAAATCTATATTAAATATTTCTGTAATAGATAATGCATGCATGTATGTATGTACGTACAGTATGTATGTCCACCCTTTGTCCCGTTTCTCTACGGGTCGGATATGACTAGCAAGGAGAAGAACTTCATCATAGGACACCATTTTCTCTCTCTCTCTCTCTCTCTCTCGTGACTATTCCCCCTATTTGAATTGAGCAATTATTGACAAGTTGCGCTACTGATCGCCCGGTATAGCTGCCTTAGGGTCCGGTGGCTGGGCTGAGGGCGACAGAAGTGTTGGCTGTCGCTAGTGTCCCACCGAGGTCTGAACGAGGAGCTGTTGTTGTGGTGTAGGAGGGATCAGTATGTAGGTGGAGGCGACATAACGGAAGAGTGTATTACCTGAGAGAACAGTGTGCTTGCGTATTTCTCTGGACTGAGGATCGCCGTGAGCCAGCGAGGAAAGCCGCTATCGCGAGTGTGAAGGTAAAATGGACCTGAGCTAATGTTCGCTGTTGTGAGTATCGCCCTGCTGTTGAATACTGCTGAGTTGTTTAGTTGTTCACTACATGGGAGAGTGTGACTTACTGGACTGTCTGCGGAATCGAACCAACGAACAGTCATCGTGTGCTGTGTAGCCAGTGGCACTGTGTTCAAATCCAGTGGTCCACACAGAGCTGCTGTATGAGTTGACTGGACTTGGGGAAGTAAAAGTAAGGATTAGCCGTCCCCAGGTAATTCCAACCGGCCGGGACTCCCTGGTGTGTGTATAGAAGAGAGATTTGTAAATAGACAGTAATTAGTAAGTGTGGCCATTCACAGCTGGTTAGAATTGTGTGTGTTTATAAATGTGTGTGTGCATTTATTACATTATACTGAAATACATTACAGTAATGAAATAGACGGAGTTTTATTCGTGACAATATTATTTCTTTCCCGTTCAGTGATGGTACCGTAAGTAACAGTTTTTGCTTTTGAGGGTTGAATGAGTGATACCCTTCGCGGTGATTATTTGTTTTATTACCGTTATTATGCGGCTGCGCTGGCGGTACGTCACATCCAGCTCCAGCAGACGAGAAATAAAATTGCTGTTGTAATGGGAGCCAAGGAATGAACGATTGTAGATTATTTCTGATTACGGAAATGTTGCGAGCGGTACTATAGCTCATTCCATGTTAAGAAAACAGTATTGCTCTTATGGACGTATGATGAGTGAACAAATCTCTCATGGCCACCTATAATACCTCGTGATTAAGGAATATTGTAATATCATTTACATATTGCATTATGACGGAAAGAAAAAGAATGAGGCGTGTGCTTGCCCGTGAGTTATTAAAATAATCTCTTAACATTCCCTGTTTCATAAATACATTTGCAGGGAAGATGCACAACAGCTTTGTTGCTTCACTTCAGTTTCCTTCTGAGTCGCTGTGGTACTGTACGTTAGGAGTAATCCGTTAAGCTGTGAATCGTCGGCAGCTTATCACTGCTGAAGAGAAGTCAACTGTTTATTTGTGTGTGTTCTAATACTCTCGTACTGTACAACAGTCGTTACTGAAGATTTTGATGCTGCATTAATCAATGAGGCAATCGAATCCATTCATATTCATGAGAGTTATGTTGTTGTTTGAGTCATCAGTTCATAGACTGGTTTGATGCAGTTCTTCCTGCCCCCTTTCCTGTGCTAACCTTTTCATTTCAACGTAACTATTGCATCCTACATCTGCTCTAATCTGCTTGTCATATTCATACCTTGGTCTACCCCTACCGTTCTTACCACTTACACTTCCTTCAAAAACCAACTGAACAAGTCCTGGGTGTCTTAAGATGTGTCCTATCATTCTATCTCTTCTTCTCGTCAAATTTAGACAAATCGATCTCCTCTCCCCAATTCGATTCAGTATCTCTTCACACGTGATTCGATCTATCCATCTCACCTTCAGCATTCTTCTGTAACACCACATTTCAAAAGCTTCTGTTCTCTTTCTTTCTGAGCTAGTTATCGTCCATGTTTCACTTCGATACAATGCCACGCTCCACACGAAAGTCTTCAAAAACATCTAATTCCTATATCAATGTTTGAAGTGAGCAAATTTCTTTTCTTAAGAAAGCTCTTCCTTGCTTGTGCTAATCTGCATTTTATGCCCTCCTTACTTCTGCCATCGTTAGATATTTTACTACCCAAGTAAAAATATGCATCTACTTCCTTTAAGACTTCATTTCCTAATCTAATATTTCCTACACTACCTGCCTTCGTTCGACTGCACTCCATTACTTTTGTTTTGGACTTATTTATTTTCATCTTGTACTCCTTACCCAAGACTTCGTCCATACCATTCAGCAAGTTCTCGAGATCTTCTGCAGTCTCAGATAAAATAACAATATCATCGGCAAATCTCAAGGTTTTGATTTCCTCTCCTTGGATTGTGATTCCCTTTCCAAATTTCTCTTTTATTTCCTCTAATGCCTGTTCTATGTAAACATTGAAAAGGAGGGGGGACAAACTGCAGCCTTGCCTCACTCCTTTCTGGATTGCTGCTTCTTTTTCAAAGCCCTCGATTCTTATCACTGCAGACTGACTTCTATACAGATTGTAGATAATTCTTCGTTCTCGGTATCTGATCCCTATCATCTTCAGAATCTTAAATAGCTTGGTCCAATAAACATTATCGAATGCCTTTTCTAGATCTACGAATGCCATGTACGAGGGCTTGTCCTTCTTGATTCGATCCTCTAAGATCAGACGTAAAGTCAGAATTGCTTCACGTGTTCCTACATTTCTTCTGAAGCCAAATTGATCTTCTCCCAACTCAGCTTCAACTTGTTTCTCCAATCTTCTGTAAATAATACGTGTTAAAATTTTGCAGACATGAGATACTAAACTAATGGTGCGGTACTTTTCACACCTGTCAGCACCGGCTTTCTTGGGAATAGGTATAACAACATTCTGCCGAAAATCGGATGGGACTTCTCCTGTCTCATATATCATACACACTAAATGGAATAACCTTGCCATGCTGGTTTCTCCTAAGGCAGTCAGTAATTCAGAGGGAATGTCATCAATTCCAGGTGCCTTGTTCCTATTTAGGTCACTCACAGCTCTGTCAAACTCTGACCTCAAAATTGGGTCTCCCATTTCATCAGCATCAACAGCCTCTTCATGTTCCTGAACCAAATTATCTACATATTTACCTTGATACAACTGTTGGATATGCTCCTGCCATCTTTCTGCTTTGTCTTCTTTCCCTAGAAGTTGCTTTCCATCTGAGCTCTTAATATTCATACACCCAGATTTCCTTTCTCCATAGGTTTCCTTGTTTTTCCTGTATGCAGCATCTACCTTTCCCAGGACCATACAACCTTCGACATCCTTGCACTTCTCCTTCAACCATTCTTCCTTAGCTACCTTGCACTTTCTGTCCACTTGATTTTTTTATCGCCTGTATTCTTTTCTGCCCTCTTCATTTCTAGTATTCTCGTATTTTCGTCGTTCATCAATCAGGTCTAGTATCTCCTGAGTTATCCGCTGATTCTTAGTTGATCTTTTCTTCCTTCCTAACATTTCTTCAGCAGCCCTATTGACTTCATTTTTCATGACTATCCACTCTTCCTCTATAGTGTTTCCTTCAGCCTTTTCATTTAACCCTTGTGCAACATGATCCTTGAAACAATCCCTCACACTCCTTTCTTTCAACTTGTCTACATTCCATCTTTTTGCATTCCTTTCTTCAATTTTTTCAACTTCAGATGGCATTTCATGACCAACAAGTTCTGCTCAGAGTCCACGTCTGCTCCTGGGAAAGTTTTGCAATCCAGCACCTGGTTTCTGAATCTCTGCCTAATCATAATGAAGTCTATTTGATACCTTCCAGTGTCTCCAGGTCTCGTCCACGTATACAGCCGTCGTTTGTGGTGTTTGAACCAAGTATTGGCAAGGACTAAATTATGATCAGTGCAGAATTCAACCAGCCGACCTCCTCTTTCGTTCCTTTGTCCCAATCCAAATTCTCCTACTGTATTACCTTCTCTTCCTTGGCCTACCACTGCATTCCAGTCTCCCATCTCAATTAGATTCTCGTCACCTTTGACATATTGTATTACATTTTTTATCTCCTCATATATTCTTTCGATTTCCTCATCATCCGCTGAACTAATGGGTATATAGACCTGCACTATTGTGGTGGGCATTGGTTTGGTGTCTATCTTGACGACAATAATTCTTTCACTATGCTGGTCGTAGTAGCTTACCCGCTGCCCTATTTTCTTATTCATTATTAAACTAACTCCTGCATTTCCGCTGTTTGATTTTGTGTTGATAATTCGGTAGTCGCTTGACCAAAAATCTTGTTCTTCCTGCCAACGTACTTCACTTATACCAACTACATCTAACTTTAGTCTATCCATCTCCCTTTTCAGATTCTCTAAGCTACCACAACGATTCAAACTTCTAACATTCCACGCTCCGACTCGCAGAATATCAGTATCCATCTTCCTGATGATCGCCCCCTCTCCTGTAGTCACCACCCGGAGATCCGAATGGGGGACTAGTTTACCTCCGGAATATTTTACCCCGGAGGAAGCCATTATCAGTACATCAATCATACAGAGAGAGCTGCATGTCCTCGGGAGGTGGTTACGGCTGTAGTTTCCCGTTGCTTTCAGCCGTGTAGCAGTATCAACACAGCTAAGCCATGTTGAGTATTATTACAAGGCCGTATCAGTCAATCATCTAGACTGCCGCCCCTGCAACTACCGAAAGGCTGCTACCCCCTTTCGATGAACCATTCGTTAGTCTGGTCACTATACAGATACCCATCCGATACGGTTGAACCTGCGGCTCGGCTATCTGCTTCATTGGGACTCGCAAGCCTCCCCACCGCGGCAAGGTCACATGGTTCGCAGAGGAGGTTGAGAGTTATATTCGCTTCTTTCAATCGATTATCCATCCGACACACTTAAATCGAAAAATTGATTCAGGACGCATCCGCATATTATATGTGATACAACTCAATGACATTCGAAAATCATTCTATTATGTTATTCCATTATTTATTCGATTATCGATTATTTATTCGATTATTTCTATAATCGGAAGGAGGTTATTCGATAATTAAAAGTATTCGAATATCCCATCACTAATCCCACCTTTGTTCCCAAACGCCATATGATACGACAGACATAAATTAATGACCTAGTTAAGGAATAGGTCTTTCCAAGCAACAGTAGGGGCACGCGAGGTCTTCGTCTGAAGGGGTACGCAAATTTATCGTAGCTTCTAATTGTTTTTCACTGAGCAGTTCAGAAATGAGTAGAGCCTTCCCATTTTCAATAAAATCTTGTGGCGAATCGCTAGGAGAATATGGAGATCAAGGTGGCTAAGAATTTAGCCACCATCCGTTTGGGGGTCTACTGTTAAACGTGCATTTTCTTCACTAGAATCGCTTTGAATCTGTTTCTTTGCTAGATGCGTTTGAATTATTGAGCTGTATTTACTTGTGTATTATCACCGAACTTTCACCGAATATCGAAAGTCGCAAATAAGCTGATCTACTGCGTATTTATTGTTTTATCCAAATATTATTTTGCCTTGCAATGATTAGTTCTACAGTATGTTATTAATTATTTCATTTTGCATAATGTAATAACTTCCGAATTTTTGTGAATTCACACTCGGGCAACTACTAAGCCACTAACTGGTGAATCAACCTTGATGTATTTCTGAAAGGAGATTTGAACCACGTAGAAGATATTTTCAATAATAAGAACTCTACTCTGATTGAGGAGCATAATCTCACATTTCCTTTCTCGGTATTTTCGTCTTTCGCGCTCAGATTAAATCTAACAACGTAGGTGATCATATGCCTGTGAGAGGTGATAACAAGCTCTGTGCTTGTTGTAGCATGAAAAGGACTGAAAAGCGATCAAGTCTTGTCTCCTCAAAATGTGATCTCATGTTCTCTTTGCAGTGCTTTGTACCATTCCATACAAATTGAAATTGCACTGTTTGTGATACTTCAACGACAAAAATTCTATTTTTAACTTCGTTGTATTGCAAGTTAAAATTAATTATATCCAATACTCGTTGATTGCAATAGTGGCTGAATAAATAGCACCATCCACATGCAAGGTACAGTGCGTTGAAATGGGAGTGTACAAAGACACTCATGTTCATAAAAACCAGAACACCTTGCAAGACTAGAGATAGGAAGTTCATATTCACAGGACATGTGCATTAGTATGTTCTGAAGAAATGATTAGCATTTGAACCATTTCGGCCGTTAGGTTCAAGGTCCATATCGTTTCGAGTTTGAAAGAGGGCGCATTATTGGCATCAGAGAACGTGATGCAACCATGCGGAAAATTGCTGCTCATGTGGGACGAAGTGTGTCGGCAGTGCAACGGGTATGTACAGAATGGTCCACAGAAGGCCGTAGAACACGACGAGATGGGTCTGGTCGCACCACCCAGAACCCCCCTCCCCCAGAAAATCGACACCACACCCGAATGGCATTGCAGGACAGATCTGCGTCCTCCTCGGCTCTGGTGCAACAGTGGAACAGTGTAACACATCGCACAGTATTAGGAGTGACAGTCCGTCGCCGTTTATTACGGTCTGTGTTTCCGGCACGTCATCCACTTCTCCGCCTACCTTTGACTTGCTAGATTGCAATGGTGTTTACAACGACGTCGCTGGGGAAAGAAATGGCAGCAGATAGTGTTTTCGGACGAATCCAGGTTCGGTTTGTTTGAAAATGATGGCCGCATTTTGGTTCACCACAGACAGGGGGAGAGGCATCACATTGACTGCATTCGCGCAAGACATACAGCATCAGCTCAAAGCCTTATGGTGTGGGGTGCTATTGGGTAAAACCACGAATCACATTTGTTGCGTGTCCAGGGCACTGTGACCAGTTTGACCTACATGAATGACATCCTGCAACCCATAACCATACCCTTTGTTTCACGACACCCCAGACGCCGTATTTCAGCAGGACAATGCGTGACTACACTTTGCTGCACGAACACGTGCCTTCTTGTTGTCACAGGATGCCCGATCATCGGACTTGTCGCCGGTCGAAAATGTGTGGGATATGGTGAAACGACGGGTGCGGCGCTGTGATCCAATGCCAACCATCAAAGATGAACTGCAGAACCAGGTGAATGCAGCATGGATGGCTATACTCCAGGACGCCATTCGCGTCCTATACGCGTCGATGTCATCACGCATGCAACAAGTTATCAGTGCCCACGGAGGACCGAGTGCCTGCTAGGAAACAGGACACATGCTGAACCTAGGTGACTGAAATGCGAATTGTTTCTGCAGAACATACTAATGAACATGTCCTGTGAATATGAACTTCCTATCATCAGTCTTTCAAGGTGTTCGGTTTTTTATGAACATGGGTGTCTTGTGAAGGCCTGCCACTCTGCCTGCGAAGGGAACAGAAGAGTCCAATCTACGAATAATTGGGCTGTCATTAAGCACTGAAAAAGGCTGAGACTGCAGAAGCTAGAACAAGTAAAGTCCATGTATTAGAAAAGTGTCAGGTACGAATGTAGAAGAAGAAAATAGAAACTAAGAAATTAAATGCGACGAAAGACAGCAGGACAGAATAGAAGAGAGCGGAATAACTAAAGAAAGAATGTGGGGAAAATTACATTCGTTCTATGTCCTTCTGATACTCTCAACTACACACGGTATGGTAGAACATCTTAATTGGAGCTTGATTTTGTCGGCAGCTCCCGCTTGGAGCGCTGTGCTAGCATACAGCGAGCCACCTGGTGACGAAGGAGCGTACCACTACAGCTCCAACGGTAAAACATTCTTAAATTCAAACCCTCATTGAAGACGCAGAGTAACCTTGTCGGCGAAACGTAAAGAGGTTCACCTTGATTTCTTGGCATTGCATAAGTCCAAAGACTCATATCATGCCTAAAAATCATGTTCAATACATCAAGTAAATATCTACAAGACAAAAACGTTAGGTGTTACGAACTTTTCACTGGCATTTTCGTGTTCGGTGCATGCACATTAGTTAAGATAAGCATATTTTATTCATGTTATGGAAATGAAATTTAATAATAATGTTAAAAATGTTATTTGTTTTACGACCCACTAACTACTCTTTTACGGTTTTCGGAGACACCGAGGTGCTGGAATTTAGTCCCGCAGGACTTCTTTTACGTGCCAGTAAATCTACCAACGCGAAGCTGACGTATTTGAGCACCTTCAAATAGCACCGGACTGAGCCAGGATAGAACTTGCCAAGTTGGGGTCAGAAGGCCAGCGCCTCAACCGTCTGAGCCACTCAACCCGGCTGAAATGAAATTTATTGAGCAATGTTCTTTATCTTCATCCCTAGATTGCACTGCTCCTTGACTAAATGGTCAGCGTGCTGGACTTTGGTCACAGGGTTTGCGGGTTCGATTCCGGGCAGGGTCGGGAATTTGAACGATCATTGGTTAATTTCCCTTGTACGGGGGCTTAGCTGTGTGTGTCATCTTCATCACATAACCCGTTATCTACTCGCAGGAAAGTAGCCGACCTTAGATATCTAAATAACGCTGTTAACGGTTTATTTCATTCTCCTGAACGTGTATCCTTCTTTCTCTACATGTCCAAACTCGCAAAACCACGATAAATCCATCCCTTGATATTCCTGCCTCTCTCTTGTTCAAAACACTTTATTTACCCGCATTCCGAACTTCTTATCTCTTCACCTTTTGGCAGGAACTTTGAAGTTATTTCTTCGTATGTCTCCTTTAATCGATTCTTCCTTTACTTAACCTAGCAAATTTTCTTCATATTCTTTTTTCCACTTATCATTGTACATAATGTAATATTTATTTATTTTTTCTGTACTCTACCGTTACTGATGTACTATTTATTTTACTGTGCCTAGCTATAAGTTGTCCTCTTCCTTTTACTTTGAGTCTTTAATTTGCCTCGTTCTTTTCCTTTGCTTTTTTGTTTTATTGCTAATTGTTGTGTCTCTACAGTTATTTTGATGGCTTTTAATTAAAGGTAGATTATTAAAATCAACAAAGGCATTTATGTTGACAATTGGGCTTCAGTGAGAATCGATGGTAGAATGAGTTCATGGTTCAGGGTACTTACAGGAGTTAGACAAGGCTGTATTCTTTCACTTTTGCTGTTTGTAGTGTACATGAATCATCTGCTAAAAGATATAAAGTGGCAGGGAGGGATTCAGTTAGGTGGAAATGTAGTAAGCAGTTTGGCCTATGCTGACGACTTTGTCTTAATGGCAGACTGTGCCGAAAGCCTGCAGTCTAATATCTTGGAACTTGAACATAGGTGCAATGAGTATGGTATGAAAATTAGCCTCTCGAAGACTAAATTGATGTCAGTAGGTAAGAAATTAAATAGAATTGAATGTCAGATTGGTGATACAAAGCTAGAACAGGTCGATAATTTCAACTATTTAGGTTGTGTGTTCTCCCAGGATGGTAATATAGTAAGTGAGATTGAATCAAAGTGTCGTAAAGCTAATGCAGTGAGCTCGCAGCTGCGATCAACGGTATTCTGTAAGAAGGAAGTCAGCTCCCAGACGAAACTATCTTTACATCGGTCTGTTTTCAGGCCAACTTTGCTTTACGGGAGCGAAAGCTGTGTGGACTCAGGATATCTTATTCATAAGTTAGAAGTCTGTCTGTCTGTTAGGTCATCAGCCCAGAGGCTGGTTGGATCCTCAAATAGCAGCACCAAAGGCTATGCAGTTATAGGGAAACCACAAAAACCAATGGCAGTACCAAAATGAGGCGTACTAGGCAAGATGAGGAGTGAGGTAGTTTGCCATTGCTTTCCTCACTGGGCCAGACAGTGCTACTGTAGCACAACTAACCCTATGAGCAACACCTTTCATGACACTCAGACACACTGGTTGTGCTCTGAATGTCATTAATCAGCACCACCCATACCCCAGCAGCTTCCATTTTGTCACAGCCTTGGATGAGACTGGGACTTCAGTGGAAGCTACACTTTACTCTGGCCTGTGCCAAGAGATGGATGCAAAAGTACTGTATCCATCAAGAAATGACAGCAGGCAGAAGTTAGAAGTAACAGACATGAAAGTAGCAAGAATGATTGTTTGTACAAACAGGTGGGAACAATAGCAGGAGGGTACTCGGAATGAGGAGATAAAGGCTAATTTAGGAATGAACTCGATGGATGAAGCTGTACGCATAAACCGGCTTCGGTGGTGGGGTCATGTGAGACGAATGGAGGAGGATAGGTTACCTAGGAGAATAATGGTCTCTGCTATGGAGGGCAAGAGAAGTAGAGGGAGACCAAGACGACGATTGTTAGACTCAGTTTCTAACGATTTAAAGAGAAGAGGTATAGAACTAAATGAGGCCACAACCCTAGTTGCAAATCGAGGATTATGGCAACGTTTAATAAATTCACAGAGGCTTGCAGCCTGAACGGTGAAAGGCATAACAGTCTATAATGATTATGTATGTATGTATGTATGTATGTATGTATGTATGTATGTATGTATGTATGTATGTATGTATGTATGTATGTATGTATGTATGTATGTATGTATGTATGTATGTATGTATGTATGTATGTATGTATGTATGTTTAAATTTCTTCCGCTACTTTTGTCTTCAGATTATTTTTCTTCACCGGTCTTTATGTTTGAGTTGTGCTACTCCATTGTAGATACAGTACACTTTTCATTGCGGAACACTGCAATTTGGCTTCTCGCTGTTTTAGTTTCCCAAATACCGGGCGAGTTGGCCGTGCGGTTAGGGGCGTGCAGCTGTGAGCTTGCATCCGGGAAATAGTGCGTTCGAACCCTACTGTCGGCAGCCCAGGAGATGTTTTCCCGTGGTTTCCCATTTCCGCACCAAGCAAATGCTGGGGCTATAACTTAATTTTTTTGCTAGTTGCTTTACGTTGCACCGACACAGAGACGTCTTATGGTGACGACGGGATAGGGAAGGGCTAGGAGTTGGAAGGAAGCGGCCGTGGCCTTAATTAAGGTATAGCCCCAGCATTTGCCTGGTGTAAAAATAGGAAACCACGGAAAACCATCTTCAGGGCTGCCGACAGTGGGGTTCGTACCCACTATCTCCCGGATACAATCTCACAGCTGCGCGCCCCTATTGCAAATCCAACTCGCCCGGTATATATACCTTAATTAAGGCCATGGCCGCTTCCTTCCGACTCCTAGCCCTTTCTTGTCCCATCGTCGCCATAAGACCTGTGTGTCGGTGCGACGTAAAGCAAATTGTAAAAAAATAAATAAATGTCATCCTCATCACGACACGCGGGTCACCTACGGGTGTCAATTCAAAAGAAGTGCAGCAGACGAATCCCTGCGCTAAAAGCCGTACGCCATTTTAATCCCTAGATTTTCGAGCAATATTCGTTTAGAAGACATGTTCTTACAGGCCGTGCATTTAGTTTCCACATACTTTTGGTTTGAAAAGGTGAACATTCGTTATGCGAAGCATTAGTCTCATATTTTGCTCCCCTACTTATCTCAATTGTAACAATTCCTATGGATCTCTGAAATAATCTGCGATAATGGAGGGAGCAGAAGAAGACAATGGCTCATGGTATTGTGCTACGGCTGCAGAGCCAGGAACAATGCATTGTGTTCGCTTTTGATTTTCGCTACCCCTTGCTAAACACCGTTTTAACATTTTCAAAAGATTTTACAAGCATTGCTCCATGTGGGCTTGACATACAGTAGTTAAACTTGAACGTATTATTTCCGGTATTTTCGAGAACAACTGTTTAATAAAAACGGTATCGACGAAGTAAGTATTGCAGCTTTTTTCATAATCAGTGTTCTATATAAAATGTAAAACAAATCTACTTCATAGGGGTCGCACTCGCAATTATTTCAAATGAATGTTAATGGTCGTTCAAATTCCGTCAGTGTGTCCAGCTCCAAGCGGGGCCGGCAGTCGATATGTACATACAGCGGTGTATTCATAGCCTCATGCTGACTCACTGCATAGCCACGAGGCGGTCTGTTACTCGAGTTTGTGTACCGTGGGAGGCCGTGAAGTGATATGTTTGTTGCAAGAGCACGTGTGGCTGAATTACAGTAGAATTAATTACATTAATTAAATGATTACACCGTTGAAATGTCACTGAAATTCACGCTTGAACGAAGAGTTTTTATGCATGACACATATGTAACAATCGAGTCATGCAGAAAGCAGTGGAGTATGCTGAGTCCAAGGCGTGGGCTACCACTAGATTTAGGTTACCCCTTTTCGATGGGTTGGTTTAGAGAATGTCAAGCCTTTTAAGAGTTTTGGGCTGCAGTCAACAGCCAACGGAGTAGCCTGCTGCGTTGTCAAGGATGTTTCAGTAGCTACTGTCCTAGCCGCTGCTGAACACCTGATCAGTGGAGATGGTGGCCCAAGATTTAGCAAATTAAGGTCCGGCTTTGTGGTTAAATGGACAGAATGCTTGCCTTTGATACGATGGCCCCGGTTCAGTTCTCAGAATCAACCCCCTTGTACTGTTAATTCCCCTGGCTTGGGGACTGGAGGTTTACGACTTCTTCGCCATTCATTAGGTCACCACCAAGCCTATACAGATGTCATGCACTTTATTATTATTATTATTATTATTATTATTATTATTATTATTATTATTATTAAACAATTTTTTTAAATTTTACAGCATTACCAGAAGTCGTACGTATCGCTCACTGGTTTATTAGCTTCCTCGGGAGATCGGTGGTGGTGTCCGACCCATGATCACGGGTTCGATTCCAACCAACAAAAGAGAACACTACACCTGAAAGATTGCATTTCATTTTAGCAGATCTACCTATAAAAAGAAAACTACATTACTCCTATAAGGCCGGCCACAAGACGAGACGCAGGTCCGTGACGTGACGCAGGGTGACTCACGGTGAGTTTCTGCGAACCACAGAACTGACTGGACCCGCGCATGTTACGGCTCAGGATGACGTGACGCAGTTGCTGCCCGTGGTGACCCTGCGGACCGCAGTCTCACTTCCGCAGTTTCCTGCAAGACCCACGGTGATTTTGGTTGTTCATACTGTGTTTTGTAGTTCGAAATGGAAGAAAAACTAATTGAAGCCGAGCGTGTTCGCGAAGTTCTGTGTGATACAAGCCACGAAGATTACTTGAAAACGAAGCTGAAGGCAGAGAAGTGGGAGGAAGTGGCCAAGGAAACCGCCATACGGAGTGGTAAGTAGCACTGTACTTCTTTGTTAACCGGTGGTGATGGTGGTGGTGATTATTGTTTTACGAGAAAGTACAACTGGACAACCATCCTCTATATAACACTAATCATACGGAAAAAAATGGAAGGGATCCAACACTTCAAAGAATGAAGGTATTGGCCAAGGGCGTGAAAACGAAAGACTCCCTAGGCTTCGAGTGCTAGAATACCGTCGGGGTCGGAAGAGAACAAGACTTGACCAAGGGAGGTCAGATATAATAGATAAAAGTGAATAGCCTGACGCAAGTAAGTTGAAGCAATGCAATGCCAGGACTCAGCTAAGGGCCTCATGGTCGCTAACCCACCCTCTCAATTTCAGAGTCCCTGGGGCCACCTTTATTCGCCTCTTAAGACGGGCAGGATATACCGTGGGTGTTATTCTACCACCCCCAGCCACAGGGGGACTCTTTGTTAACCTTTCATCTGGTTGTTATTAAAACTCTCGTTGCTAAACCAGGAACTCTTTTTGAAAAATCGTATTAAATAAACCATAAACTATATATTGCGTTTTGAGGAACAAATAATGTACAATATAAAACAACAAAATACCAATTTATTGCAGTTAAATGTTTTATCTATTGATGAATGCAAAAATAATTGTTTTTCAAATAAGAAATTCCAAAAATAAACTCATGTGACAAATACATTTTTTTTAATGGCTAAACTGAGATATACAAATTGAAAACAACTCATTTCCATACACAAAAAGTGATTTTTAGTGAGAGAAATAAATAACAAATAATGTGACGAAGTTATGTTGAGGGGGTATGAGAGAAGGAAGTAATTATGAGTATTATCATTTTCTTTTTACAAGTTGCTTTACGACGCACCGTCACAGATAGGTCATATGGCGACGATGAGATAGGAAAGGGATAGGAGAGGGAAGGAAGCGGCCGTGGCCTTATTTAATGTACAGAGCCAGCATTTGCCTGGTGTGAAAATGGGAAAACACGGAAAACCATTTTCAGGGCTGCCGATAGTGGGTTTCGAATGCACTATCTCCCGAATGCAGGCCACCAACGTGATCCAAACCACGCGGCCACTTGCTCGGTAAATTATTATTATTATTATTATTATTATTATTATTATTATTATTATTATTATTATTATTATTATTATTATTATTATTATTATTATTATTATTATTATTATTCCGAGGTATCTGTGGAACAGCAGAGGTGAAAGAAGGTGCGGGGGTGAACAGGTCTCAGGCTACGAAATTAAAGTTAATTTAAAATTTAACAAGGTTATATTTTCTTTGCAAAATCAAGAAATAACAAGCATGGCAGGTACAGAGTAGCAAGGCAACAAAAGTACAATTACAGTATTTACAGGATTTGGGCGTCGAGCCCCGAACTCACAATTCTTGGGCAACTAGCCTAACTTTACCTCAAAACAAGTTTTAACAGAGGGGCAGAAAACCCCATTCATGCCCAGGAGCACTTGCTCTAAATTACGCAGAAAAGCCTCCTCGAGGCATACAACACTCAATTTTCAAGAAAGAGCCACTCGCTCTCAAACCTTAAGCCTATCAAAGGCCACACCAAATTCCACTTTCAAGTTGTCCTCCACGGACACGAAAACAGGGGTAAAATACCCAACCTACTGAGGCCTATTAAGTAAGGAAAGGTTAATTACGTGGCCTCTAAAATACCAACTTGAGAGGAGGCGTTCTTGCACTCCTAACACATTTTATATAAAACCTACTTGGCACTAGGCCGTTACTGCAAGGGCTAATCCCATACTAAAGAGGTGACTTTAGAATGAAACAATTTACATTACCTTAAGGAAGAAACGGTTGAGAAAAAAATAAGTTCACCTCAATGCAATATGAGTGGGAGCTCGAGAGGGTTAAGCACTCTCTATCCCAATATGCAGCTTAAGAGAGAATAGATACTAAGAGTCTTTACATTTTAGGGAAAGGTTACATGGTGGAAAAGCATCGGACCTGCCCCGAGAGTTAAACTGCTGAGCTAGCAAGAAAAGAAGTTATTAAACGGCCATTACCTTGTTGTTGAACTGCTGCCCGAAGAAAGAGGCGCTTCCCGCCCCCTGCTATGTACTTTACACACCGAAAGATGTTACTGGAGTGGCGCGGAGACTCGAAAATCAGCAGTTTATATACTCTCGCAGAAAGTTCGAGGCGTTTCAGGAATGAGAACAACCGCCCACAATCATTTTATTGGCTAGGGTTAAGCAACATATCCCCTTTGGGGAAGATACACCTGATTGGTCATAAATTAATTAAAGAAATTCGGGATTGGCTAAATTCAAAACAAGGGGAAAGAAAGGGTTATACAGCCAACTCAAACAATAACAGAAAGAAATTTAACAAGGAACAAACTTTTGAAATAAAAATTTCTCCAAAAAACAGTTCTTTCACTTCGCACTAGGGTGCACCATTGTAGTTCTTCAGTAGTGTCCTCTAGAAGAGAAAGTTCACACTTCTTACTACAGGCAAAACAAAAATACATCGAAAACGACCCAGTTCAGAAACTTCAAAATTTCCGAGTAGTGACATCTTCTGAGAAACTTGAAAATTAACACTTTAGATAAAGTTCAGACTTCCTCCAGTAGGGGAGTTTCAACTGGCGCAAAGTTTGAATTAGCGGCGTGGAGGTGTACCGCCCGGTACAATTATTATTATTAATAATAATTTCTTTTATATAGCGTCGCTCAGGCTATGAGGCCTGCAGTTATGACAAACCATATCATACATACTAAATTGTACTGCCTCAGTACACTTAATTCTATGTCCATGTACTGTAGGTAAATTAAACTAGTTTAAACTTTAGCTAAAGATATAATTCTAAGCGAAAGGTACATTCTTGATAAACACGATAAGACTACCACGAGTTAACCCAAGAAGTGCAGGCATTCACTTAATCAGTTATAACATCATCCATCTTTCACCCACACGTTCATATCAAGTATGAAATTGAAGGCAAAATTAAGTCTTTCATAACTCATTCGTCACTAACCGTAAATGACTCATTCAAACACAGGGAACGCAATAAGCCAGCTGTTCTTCCCAACACCCCTTGCAGTCTCAGCTGTAGTGAAGTATTTCAAAAACACTCAGAGATGGCCGACTTAAAAACAGAATGTTCCTATTGAAGCTGTTATCCTTTATTTCCACAAGAATCGCATTACTTGGAGATAAACTTTCTACAGAGTTCGCAATGTAACTGTACTCAAATTCTTAATTCTTCAGTACTTTCCTTTTTAAACACTTTCCCTCTGCCAAGGAACCATTCCTGTACTGTTGAAGTATGTAGTAAAGTTCTGTCGAGTTGTAAAAGCTTTCTGTGAACTTCGTGTTACATTTGTTTGTAACAATGGTCCCATTTGATCATTTGGCATATCCTCTGTAGTGTCGTCTGTACTTATTTCAGCAGCATAATTCCTTAAATAGTTGTGCAACACACAAGCTGCCTTCACAACATTGACAACACTATCTACTTTAATTTTAAATGGTGCTCGAAAAACTCGAAAACGTGAAGCAAGTATACCAAAACTGCATTCTACCGTTTGGCGTGCTCTTGACAGTCTATAGTTGAACACTTTGTTTTCGTAATTGTCAGTAACGCTTTGTTTCGGATAAGGTCGCATCGAATTCTCCGATAAAGGGAACGCCTCATCTCCTACAAACACGAAAGGCATCGGATCCTGTATTGGATGTAGTACTGCAGGTGACGGAAGCTGTAATGTGCGTTTTATCTTTTTTTTTTCTTTTGTCACAACGCTTGGGTTAAAAATGCTTCCATCACTGAACCTCCCTTGTGACCCTACATCAGTAGTAATGAATTTATAGTTTGAGTCCATGGTAGCCATTAGCACGATGGAGAAAGTGTGTTTATAATTGAAATAAGAGGATCCCGTTTTCCCGGGTTTTCTTATCACAACACGTTTCCCATCAATGGCGCCAATGCAATGCGGGAACTGCCATCTTTGTTCGAAACCAGATCCGATTGATTCCCACTGTTCTTTTGTGGGTTCCGGCAAAAATAATGGTTGCATTACTTTCCATACAGCTTGAGATATTTCCAGCACGATATTAGAGACCGTTCGTTCCCCTGTAGGCAATAGTTCTGTATGTATTTCCTGTAGCCAAATACCTAAAGCATACCAGAAAAAATTAAATAGTAGGGAATTATTGTTTTATGGCTGTATTTGTTCATGCATTTACTTAAAAAGTAAATATTTTTACATATCAAAATGCTCTTTCGGCACCATTGTTGCAGGTGTTGAAGCGAAGGCGATGTGGGAAAAACTGAGACATTCGCTGAGAGATGCTCTCAGAAGACAGCAAAAACACATGAAAAGTGGAACACCGGCTGAATCTGTTAAACAGTGGAAATTTGAAAAACAGATGGGGTTTCTACAACCATATATGGCCAATACAACACGAGAATGGAACCTAAATGAATACATTGACGATAATGAAACCTCTTCGCAAAATTGTGACATCGATAGTCCAACTATATAATTTCGTGTGGCTATTTCTAGCCGAGTGCAGCCCTTGTAAGGCAGACCCTCCGATGAGGGTGGGCGGCATCTGCCAGGTGTAGGTAACTGCGTGTTATTGTGGTGGAGGATAGTGTTATGTGTGGTGTGTGAGTTGCAGGAATGTTGGGGACAGCACAAACACCCAGCCCCCGGGCAATTGGAATTAACCAATTAAGGTTAAAATCCCCGACCCGGCCGGTAATCGAACCCGGGACCCTCTGAACCGAAGGCCAGTACGCTGACCATTCAGCCAACGAGTCGGACGATAGTCCAACTGATGTAGTCGAAGAGCATGAGGAGTCATTGAACGTGCAGCAGGTAATCAGAAGTGCTCGAGACAAAGCCCAATCAGAGGCAGTTCGTGATATTTCACCTCCGACACAAGGTCCTTCATCTGCTAAAAAGTGAAGAAAGACACTGTTACTAGCTTACTCAAACGAAGCATGGAACAACATGAAGAACGAAGAAAATCGAGATCGGAAAAAAGGAAAAGTCTGTTGGTACAAACAAGCGCTCCAAGTGATCCTCTCTACCACTTCTTCATGTCTATGTACGAGGTGACCAAAAATATGCCTCCGTCATCTCAGTTTATCGTCAGAAACAATATTTTCCGTGTGGTTACAGAAATGGAGGCCACGTTGCTGAACATTCCCGCGAGAACTCCACAGTATAACACAATTCAGCGGCCATCACATGACAACTTCACCCAGTCCATCCTGCACCAGCTTATCTACTCCAGCCCATTCTTCACATTGGGACAGTCCATTACCAAACCAACAGGAGAACTCTGTGTTCGAAAAAAACACTTCAACTACGACTTCAAATCGGAGTGATTTGCTCACACTTATTAATGACTTTTCTGAAAATTGAATTTCTGTCAGTAAAAGTTTTACTGTTTACATTTGATGTACAGAGGTTACGTGCGTGTTATTAGAGAACACCTTTGCCGTGTGAACATTATTCTGTTTATTAAATAAAGGTTTTTCTATAAAAGCTACCGTACCTTTTTACTTTCCGACGATACTGAAGGTACATTAACCCCAGATCGTAATATTTGGTTACTTAGAGTAATCGACTATAAATGAAACAGGTAACGGATAATGGCTTACCATAAAAACACAGCAACTTTCTCCTCAGTACCAATAGGCCTTGTAGCGTTGCATCCCTGTCTGTCAATTTCGTTCTTGATGAGATCATGCACTTCCTTGAACTGATCACGGTTTAACCTAAAATAATTCGTAAATTTTTCATCATCAAATTAGTTAAAGCGAATTCCCCATAGCTTAGTCTTTTTTTCATGTAAGCACTTGTTCTTGCTTTTTGTTTCATCAGAGCACTGTAACATACCGTTTCGAACACAAACTCGGTATCGGAATCCGATTCTGTACTCAAGTCTATTAACATAGCAGCAGTATTCGCCATCTCTGCCAGAGCTGAAGTTCCGTGGTAAACTGCGCACTGAAACTGCGATCCAACTTGCGACGATTGTCGCCGTGACTCACTCTGCCGTGAGGAATTCGACGTGTCACCCTGCGTCACCTCACGGACCTGCGTCTCATCTTGCGGCCGGCCTAACAGCGGCCCTGTAGTGTCTTCCTACAAGGATGTAAAAGTAGTGAAATGTCAGCACTCTGTTATCTATGAGGTGAGGAAGTATATAGGATGAGGAACGCATGGCTGTTAGTAGTGGCGATCTGATAAACCTATCCCCTGGTCCTTGCACCTATCGAGCATACATCAGCAAGTGCAAGGTGGGTCGAGGGGAGAGGGACGTAAAGTCTGCGCTGCAATGCCTTGCTCTCAGAAATACAGTACGTGTGACATGTTTCCTCTTCGATATGAAGTTTTGTAAATGGAAGAATGTGTCATATCATACGCTTACATTATAATGTGCTTTAGATTTCTATCGTTCTCAGTTTAGGTCTGGGCTTCACCGATAGCTTTGGTAGCCTTCAGTATACAGCACTGCCAGGAGCACTTCAGAACGGATATCCCCATATTTCTCAACGATACCACAAATATTTTTTCAAGTGTTCACGGATAATGAAGATATGGCTGTTTCCAAAAGGAAGCTGCCACAGCTCATACTGCACATCATTTTTTGAAAGACATAGAGGTGGTTTTTTATGATAGGATAATATCGACAGGGTTATGGCTCTCCAGCTTCCCCGATCCTACTGTGTGTGTCTTTTATTTGTGAGAAACCCTAATAAAAGAAAGTTTGCAGAAGTAATCCTCACACCATAGATGAACTTAAAAACAATATAACAACAGTAATCAGGACAATTACGCAAGGGGAACCTATGCGAGTGAATAGCAATTTCATTAGAAGATGCCAGGAATGTTTGTTTGCTGAAGGACACCACTTTCAACACCGCCTGTAAAAAATACTCATAATAAAGGCTACTGGGTGCATAAATAAGCAATAAATCTAATAATATCAGCAATAGAATACGCGGGAGGTTATGAATATACCGCTCGGAACATGCATGTTGTCTCCCGGCCCCGCTGGGAGTGGGACACACTGTACTCGAGCACACCTTCACGCTCATCATCATCATCATCATCATCATCACAAGGTTAGTTCATTCCCACTCCTCCGAGAAGGAGGGGCGGGCCACCAGCTCAACTAAGGAGCTCTTTGGCCAGTAGAAATAGAAAAGAAAATAGAAAAAGACAGCATTAGAGAAGGTATGTATGGTACATACCGGAAAGAAGGGTATGAAAGAAATGGCGCAAGGGGACCGGGACGACAAGTCGGGACCCAGGGGAGACCCGCAAAGCACCCCGGACGAAGAAGACCCCCGCGAACAGCGGAAAAATTGAGACAAGGAGTCCTTTATTAGAGATGATCTCGGGCGCGGATGTGAAGAAGATATTGCATTGTATGACAATAGTAAGACGTTACAAAGAAGATGTACAAGAGTATTCAGATATGTGGGGCAGAAACAGGTAGAGTGGATGGAAGGAAGGTATAATTAGACGGACACGGGTAGTATTGGAGAAGGAAATAATATAGGTTAGTTGTAAGGTTTGTAACGGAGGTGGCAAGTAGACGGAACAGTTCTAGAATGGAAAGAGGCGGGAGACTGAAAGTGGATTGTGGAACAGGTGGATAGATCGTTTGCGGCGGTGGGGTGGGTGGCGGTACGGGACGAGAACGAAGAGATGGGGAACGAGGGGGAGAGCGGACAACGCGGAGCGAGGATCGGGAAGGCTCCACACGGTAAGTTCGACGGTGAAGATGGACGCCATCGGTGAGCAGGCGGTTGACGTCTTCATTGGTGGGAAGCTGAAGGCGTACCATGTACGTCGGACCGCGATCGTTGAAGATACGGAAGACGCGCCGTGCTGGGACCCCTGCCAGGAGGAGATCGTTAAGGATGTCCTGTTCAGAAATCGTTGGGTTGACGCCACGAAGAACACAACTCGACACTGAAGGTGGTTGATTGGTCATGGTTTCGCCAGATGCTCCGTGGGAGCAGTAGTGGCGGTATCCGGTGAATCAGCAAGGGGCAGTTGGGAAGTGGGTAGGGTCGCAGTTAGGGAAGGGGTGGTGGTAGACATGATGGGAGAAGGATGACTGAACGTAAGAGTGGCAGGGGAAGAAGACGGGGAAAGTTGAACAGAGGTAGTGACGGTAGTGAACGTAGAAGTGGTAAGAGTAGGCATAGACCGATGGACTGAGGAGGTGGCAGTGGTAGGGGGTGTAGTGAGACAGGAAATTGGAATTTTGAGAGGGACATTAGGATCAGAGGCCAGTTGTTGTAAGAGGTGTTCGGGAATGGGAAGAACTTCGTGCAGTATGTGAAAGAGAGGGATGGTGCCTTGTGCGATGTACTTCGGGCCGTGAATGGAGTATTCAAAGAAGACCAAGACGTCGGGCGAAGGTTGTCCAGATAAGGCATCTTGGAGACGAATAACACATTTGGTCGCAATGCAGTCGTTCCGAAGTGAGAGCCGGATGTCCTGAGGTGAATGGGCAATGTCCACATTCTTGATGAGACAGGAAGACATGTTGGAGGAAGGCGACAGCCAACTAGGCGTCTGCCCGTTTATTTATTCTTGGGCCGGCTGAGACAGTGAAGAGAGTGAGGAGAAGAGCACCACCCAGCCGAAAAAATATGTGGACGGAGGATGACCTTCACGCTCAACCTCGCAGACACAGCTTTAAATGACTGTTGTTGATTATTGACGGTTGGCTGCAGGGAGACCTGGTTACACCTCGTTCTTCATTACACTTGTCGCAATTCAAAGTTGACACGGGTATTATTATTATTAACAGCAAATGCAATCAAGCTACCACTAACTAGAGGTTGGCCAGTAGACAAAGCACTGTAGCATAGGAAAACGAACACAACGAAAATGTTCAGATGTACTGCGTATCAATATGTCTCTGGGAGGCGTGACCAATCTTAAGGGAAATAACGGATAGGGAGAGTATTGTCACATTCATCGCAGTGGCGATATGTCACTCATATACACTCACAATATACAAATGATACTGAAAATAGCAACAGAACCCTTTTGGCGACCAAGCCCTACAGTAACGACTAATGGACGTGATTTACCTCACAAATTTTGTCGCGTTACTTTATACAGCACTTGAACGGTAGCGTGACAGATGCGACCGTGCCGCATGCGACCCGTGCCACTAACGACCGCATAATCTGTAACCGTGCCGGATGCGACTGGCGTTGACAAGCAAATTGTCATTTGATAAGTTGTGTCATCACCCACGATAAGGTAAGCTAAACGAAGTGCAATGCCATTTCAATAAGTCCTATAAGCAGC
Organism: Anabrus simplex; assembly: GCF_040414725.1. Taxonomy (NCBI): domain Eukaryota; kingdom Metazoa; phylum Arthropoda; class Insecta; order Orthoptera; family Tettigoniidae; genus Anabrus; species Anabrus simplex. The sequence goes on along the minus strand of NC_090269.1, from coordinate 139,246,433 downwards.
TACTGCCCCTACTTTACATAACACTTCTGGGGGAAACTCGTTTTACAACACGAAACATGGTGATGCGTTTACGTCCTTTCCCACCGGGCGAGTTGACCATGAGGTTAGAAGCGCGCAGCCCTGAGCTTGCATCCGGGAGATAGTGGGTTCGAATCCCACTGTCGGCAGCCCTGAAGATGGTTTTCCGTGGTTTCCCATTTTCACACCAGGCAAATGGTGGGGCTGTACTTTAATTAAGACCACGGCCGCTTCCTTCCCATTCTCAGCCCTTTCCTATCCCATCGTCGCCTGAAGACCTGTCTGTGTAGGTGCGATGTAATGCCACTAGAATAAAAAAGATCCTAATTCTCTGAAATTATTTACGACTTACTCCTACTCACTTATCGTGTCCTATTAGTACCAGGAGTGTCCGAGGACGTGTTCGGCTTGCCTGGTGCAGGTCTTTCTACCTGATTCACTTGGGCGGCCTGCGCATCTGGATGTGGGATTATGATAATGAAGTAGGGAGAGATCAAACCCGGTTTCGGCACGTAGCCTACTCCTCTCGAATAATACCAAGGGGTCCGCTCAATGCTTTACGTCGCCATCCGACGGCCAAATCACCATCAACAGCATCATATCCCCTCACTCCATTTGAACACTGCGAAAAGGTTTGGATTTGAATCCCGACTTTTGGCATGCAATCTGGTGATTAGAAACTGTCTACCACCAACTTTCCTACCCTTCCCTCCAATATTCTGATGGTGAATTTTTTTTTTCATCCAGGCTAAGTGGCTCAGACGGTTCAGACGTTTGAGATGCTGGTCTTCCGACTCCACTTGGCAGGTTCGATCCCGGCTCAGTCCGGTGGTATTTGAACGTGCTCAAATACGTCAGCTTTGCGTTGGTGGATTTACTGGCACATAAAATAAGACCTGCGGGACTAAATTCCGGCACCTCGGCGTCTCCTTAAACCATAAAAGTAGTTACTAGGACGTAAAGCCAGCAACATTATTATATTTTTCTTTCGACCAACGGCACTCGAAACTGCTAACAACGGTGTCAGACCTTTATTTTGGAAAAGACCAAGTTAGCTACTTATAAGCAATCTGCCACTCGATGACAGCCCTTAATGCAGATCAATTGTAAGTGAATGATGGGTCGCATGCGGCACGATGCTTTTCCGCTCGGTCGCTATTGGCACGATAATGGCCGGGTCGCATCTGGCACGTAACCACTTGAACAATCTCCAAAGAGTCTGTCAGTTTCCTTATCTTGGTTCAATAATCGAAGATACAAGTAGCTGCGAAAAAGAAATCAAACGTCGCATCATTCTAGGACGTACAGCTATGGTAAAATTAAAGATCTGGCAAGATAGAGCAATATCTATGAATACGAAGAAAAGATTAGTCCATTCGCTTGTGTTCTCGATCTTCCTGCGAAACATGGACCTTAAAATCTAAATACAGGAACCGAATGAATGCCTTTGAAATGTGGTGTTGGAGAAGGATGTTGCGAATAGGGTGGACAGCCAGGTGAACAAATGATTTTGTCATCCGTGAAACTGGAATAGAAGAAAGTCTATGCCAAGTTGTGTACCAGAGAATCCTGAAATTCTTTGATCACATTATGAGAAGAGAGGATGACAACCTGGAAAAAATAATTGTCCAAGGAAAAGTTTCTGGCACAAGATCGCGAGGACGGGTCGCAAAAAGATGGGTTGTTCAAGTAAGAGATGGAGAATTACTGTCCGGAAAACGCAAGTTCGTACAGAATGGCATCAGCTTATAAAAGAAACAACAAAGTCCTTGGGTCACGATACTCAGTTATGAGTGGAAAGAGAGACTTAACACATTTTTTCGGATGACCCCGACCCATAAGACACATTCATGTCAGAAGTGTGGTACATAAATACATTTGATCACTTTATGCTATGGTATCTCACTAAAGTCCTATGTCAACAATTGGAAAAGCCAATAGATTTCTGCATGTAGTCAGCTTACCGTTAGAGAATTCGACGTAACCAATTAATCCTTTCAGAATGTCTAAGTGGTTCAAATGAAGTTGCTGTGGAATGTAAATTTGCAGGGTCTTTTGATTAAAAGTATTATTGATAAGCTGGATTCCGGTGACCCCTATGATAATGTAGGACTCGGAAGTCGAGGAATATTTTTTCTCCGGTGTACCAAGATGAGGCCCAACATAATGTATGTTCATTCTGGGTCAATTTAGGCCAGAAAATGGTGGGTTTTATTTGTCCTTTTTTTGCCTCTTTTGGCGTTTTCTGGCTTATTGGTCCTTTCTTAGTTTTTATGTCTTAACGGCTTTTTCCTGTAACTTAACCTTTTTTCGATTGCATTTTTTACTGTTCATTCTCAATTCGAATCGATATTAGTTCATCCACCACCTCTTAAATATATTTTTCTGGTAAATACACATTTTGAACCACAACTGAAAAGAGAAGAAATGGAATGAAGAATGAAACTAGTGGTCGAAAAAGCCAGGGGTATAGAATTATGTGCAAGGTAAGTGAAATATTAAAAGGAGGACATTTTGATGTGTGTTTTTGAAGAGTAAGATCTCACTTGCTTCAAGTATGACCCTTAACATCCGTTGCTGAGGAGAGAAGTGTCTCAATGTTTCGCAACGTGCTGTCTGAAAACAGACAATCCATTACACCTAAGAACATGGAGATGACTATTGTGATTTAATGCGTAGCCAACTGAGATATGGTTTCCGAATCCCAATTTCTATAATCCAAGTGTGGTTTGGTCAAATATGATTCCACTTATTCTAATTTAAATGTCTTTCTCCAGGATTCGCTGAATTCATTCATTATAAGTTCTGCAAGTACTTATTTTAACAAACACGGAATTCCTTTTTAAATTATGTTAATCTAAGAATATACATATTCTCTGAAAGAACAAGTATTTCATTCATATTTGTTCAGTGTATGTTGCATACCACCAGAAATTTTTAATAATAATGTTATTTGCTTTACGTCCCACTAACTACACTTTTACGGTTTTCGGAGACGACGAGGTGCCGGAATTTTGTCCCGAAGGAGTTCTTTTACGTGCCAGTAAATCTACCGACACGAGGCTGACGAATCTGAGCACCTTCAAATACCACCGGACTGAGCCAGGATCGAACCTGCCAAGTTGGGGTCAGAAGGCCAGCGCCTCAACCGTCTGAGCCACTCAGCCCGGCAGCCAGATTTTTTTAAAATTTTGAAACATTAAATATGGGAAGTTGTGGAAGTACGTAGAAATCGTAACAATTTCAACAGGGACACTGGTTATCAATTAAGCAATACCTGGTTGCCAGCCATTAATGATTTACGTAGGTAGTTCCCTTCCCTGTCCCTTCACTATTGTTATTTCGTCTCGGTGTTTTCAAAATTCGTACGTTCCTCGCCGCCAGATGTTTCATTCCAGGCTTGTGTCAATGTCATATGTTACGTACACAGTCATGTTATGTGACTCTCATAGACTGATCCTGATGGTTCTGTCAGGTCCCGCTTCGAACGCTAGCCTAGCGCTGTGCCGCGTCCCGGGAGCCATCTGGTAACGAATGAACGTACAATTTCCACTTCTAGTATAACGTCTAAATTCAAAAGCTCATTGTTTAAGCCTTTCTCGTGGACAGTCAAGATTTTGTTCTTATGACGCAGAGCACAGAACGTAAAGGATTTCAATTTATTTTCTTGACACGGCATAAGCCCGAAAGCCTATACAGTATCATGTCTATAAGTATGTAATTAAAGGTAAAATTATGAATGAATTTGGAAGACATTTTTACGTTTTTTTGACAGTTTTGATGTCCCTTTTGTTGATATATTTAGATGTTTTATAGGCAATTTGCAGGTCTTCAACTTCCGAGCCTTAATAATACGTACACGCGCTCCCTCACCTCTTAATTCCATACGACGCAATTAAAGTACTTTTCAGAAAGGAGTTGGCTATAATAACTCGTGTGATAGAAAACAGTGTTACACTTCCTGCACCACTCACACGATTTAAAAATGTCTTCTTTAAGAACGGAGGTACATCCCTTGTATGCAAAAGAAATATCCTAAAAGGGACTGGTGAACAATTCGGAAGAACTTTCGAAGTAAGTGGCTTCTCCCTGAATAGAGTAAAACGGTCTATGAGTACACCAATGAGATTATTCCCACGGCCGAATAGTTGAAGTGACATGGACTTAGCGCCCGGGATGGATGTCGGGAATGTGAATCTGCTTCACACACTAGATCAGGGATGGCGAACATATGACACGCAAACACGAATAGTGTGGCACGCCAGGTTACATACTAACATATTTTATTTTTTTAATGTGTAATAGGCTAATAAGGTCGAACATCTAGCAACATAGGATATTTTAATATTATACTTTAATAAGTGTGTCACAATTAATTCTACGGCCATATTTTTTATAAATTTCGTTACGTTAAAACAAAAATATAGGCCTACGCAATTCTTAAAATTTACCTGCTTTTTAAAATGTAATTTTCCGTGATGTTTCTAAAATAAAATCAGGAAATATTCTGTCGATTTGATTTTATATGCAATGCAATCTAATATTCACAATGAAATCAAATGAGAAGTTTCATAATGGTTTGAAAGGAAATTAACTGATGGCACAATGCACAGTAAAAAGAAATGAACAAGACCTTACTTTTACAAATAAGGTTCCTAGAAGGAAACCATAATTTCCTTCCTTCTAGGAACATTATTTTTGATATGAAGGCCAAGTGGAGACACATGCTTCCCCTAGTGCACCGTCACTGCACTGTCCTATACAAGAGGCTTGCAGTAGTGTCTCAACGGCGCAGTAGCCGCCAGCGTCTTGGTAAGGTGTAGCAATCCAACTGATGAGCTCACGCTACACTGGGGCGAAACGCTGGTAATTTCATGATTGAAAAAGCCTATAGACTTAAAGGGCTTAAATGTTTTTGAGACACTAGTCGGTTAAGGCTTGCCATCCCTACAATTCAAACATCGCGTAGTCCAATGTAGAAGTGCATAAATGTTATGAAGATAGATCCAAAAAAATGCAGCGTAAATAAACAGAAGTTGGACAATGATATGAACATAATCCGCAACACTTTGAGTTAAACGGAGCCCGAGTTCAATAGTCAAACCCTATACCGTAACTCACTGCTGGAGCGATAGGGAAGGAGATTACGGCCACAACTCTCTCAGGTCTCCAGGATCACCTTCGCAACGAAATATGGAAGAGAGTTTTATAGCTGGGGGTTATCCGCAAATTTGTGCAACGTGACGCGACAAAATGTGTGACGGAAGTGTAACCATAGCAACAGTGCAGGCTATAATGAAAGGTATGATGGATGGTCAGACAATGTTACCTAGCAACCGTGCAGAGTATGATGTAAGGTATGATGAAAGGTCACACAATGTTACCTAGCAACCGTGCAGGCTATGATGTAAGGTATGATGAAAGGTCACACAATGTTACCTAGCAACCGTGCAGAGTATGATGTAAGGTATGATGAAAGGTCACACAATGTTACCTAGCAACCGTGCACCCAGAGATGTAAGGTATGATGGATGGTCAGACAATGTTACGTAATAACCGTGCAGTCAGAGATGTAAGGTATGATGAATGGTCAGAAAATGTTGCCCAGCAACCGTGCAGGCTGTAGTGTAAGGTATGATGGATGGTCAGACAAGGTTACCTAGTAACCGCGCAGCGAGTGATGTAAGGTATGATGGATGGTCAGACAATGTTACCTAGTAACCGTGCAGGCTATGATGTAAGGTGTGGGTGGATGGTCAGACAATGTTACCTAGAAACCGTGCAGCCAGTGATGTAATAGTGTGGATGGATGGTCAGACAATGTTACCTAGCAACCGTGCAGGCTATGATGTAAGGTGTGGGTGGATGGTCACACAATGTTACCTAGTAACCGTGCAGGCTGTGATGTAAGGTGTGGGTGGATGGTCAGACAATGTTACCTAGAAACCGTGCAGCCAGTGATGTAATAGTGTGGATGGATGGTCAGACAATGTTACCTAGTAACCATGCAGCCAGTGATGTAATAGTGTGGATGGATGGTCAGACAATGTTACCTAGCAACCGTGCAGCCAGTGATGTAAGGTATGATGGATGGTCAAATAATGTTACCTAGTAACCGTGCAGGCTATGATGTAAGGTATGATGGATGGTCAAATAATGTTACCTAGCAAACGTGCAGGCTGTGATGTAAGCTATGATGGATGGTCAGACAATGTTACCTAGCAACCCTGCAAACTGTGATGTAAGGTGTGGTGGATGGTCAGACAATGTTACCTAGCAATCGTGCAGGCTATGATGTAAGGTATGATGGATGGTCAGACAATGTTACCTAGCAACCGTGCAGGCTATGATATATGATGGATGGTCAGACAATGTTACCCAGCAACCGTGTAGGCTATGATATATGATGGATGGTCAGACAATGTTACCTAGCAACCGTGCAGGCTATGATATATGATGGATGGTCAAACAATGTTACCTAGCAACCGTGCAAGCTATGATATATGATGGATGGTCAGACAATGTTACCTAGCAACCGTGCAGGCTATGATATATGATGGATGGTCAGACAATGTTACCTAGCAACCGTGCAAGCAGTGATGTAAGGTATGGTGGATGGTCGGACAATGTTACCTAGCAACTGTTCAGGCTATGATATATGATGGATGGTCAGACAATGTTACCTAGCAACCGTGCAGGCCGTGATATATGATGGATGGTCAGACAATGTTACCTAGCAACCCTGCAATCTGTGATGTAAGGTGTGGATGGATGGTCAGACAATGTTACCTAGTAACCGTGCAGGCTGTGATGTAAGCTATGATGGACGGTCAGCCAATGTTACCTAGCAACCCTGCAATCTGTGATGTAAGGTGTGGTGGATGGTCAGACAATGTTACCTAGCAATCGTGCAGGCTATGATGTAAGCTATGATGGATGGTCAGACAATGTTACCTAGCAACCGTGCAGGCTATGATATATGATGGATGGTCAGACAATGTTACCTAGCAACCGTGCAGGCTGTGATATATGATGGATAGTCGGACAATGTTACCTAGCAACCGTGCAGGCTATGATATATGATGGGTGGTCAGACAATGTTACCTAGCAACCGTGCAGGCTGTGATGTAAGGTATGTTACCTAGTAACCGTGCAGGCTGTGATGTACGGTATGATGGATGGTCAGACAATGTTACCTAACAACTGTGCAAGCGGTGATGTAAGGTATGATGGATGGTCAGAAAATGTTACCTAGCAACCGTGCAGGCTGTGATATATGATGGATGGTCAGACAATGTTACCTAGCAACCGTGTAGGCTGTGATATATGATGGATGGTCAGACAATGTTATCTAGCAACCGTGCAGGCTGTGATATATGATGGATGGTCAGACAATGTTACCTAGCAACCGTGCAGGCTATGATGTATGATGGATGGTCAGACAATGTTACCTAGCAACCGTGCAGGCTATGATGTATGATGGATGGTCAGACAATGTTACCTAGCAACCGTGCAGGCTATGATATATGATGGATGGTCAGACAATATTACCTAGCAACCGTGCAGGCTATGATGTATGATGGATGGTCAGACAATGTTACCTAGCAACTGTGCAAGCGGTGATGTAAGGTATGGATGGTCAGACAATGTTACCTAGCAACCGTGCAAGCAGTGATGTAAGGTATGGATGGTCAGACAATGTTACCTAGCAACCGTGCAAGCAGTGATGTAAGGTATGGATGGTCAGACAATGTTACCTAGCAACCGTGCAAGCAGTGATGTAAGGTATGATGGATGGTCAGACAATGTTACCTAGCAATCGTGCAGGCTATGATGTATGATGGATGGTCAGACAATGTTACCTAGCAACCGTGCAGGCTGTGATGTAAGGTATGAATGGTCAGACAATGTTACCTAGCAACCGTGCAGGCTGTGATGTAAGGTATGGATGGTCAGACAATGTTACCTAGCAACCGTGCAGGCTGTGATGTAAGGTATGGATGGTCAGACAATGTTACCTAGCAACCGTGCAGGCTGTGATGTAAGCTATGATGGATGGCCAGGACCGTGCAGCGTGCTATTATGATCATTTGATTTTCACAATGGGAAATGTGCTTCTTTTAGTTCACACCAACACATTAAGGTTTTCGGCGACGCAATATGGAAAAAATCTAGGAATGTTAATGTAGCGGCCGTGGGCTTTATTAATGTACAATTCCAGCATTTGTCTTGTGCGAAAATTGGGGAAAACCGCGGAGTACCTTCTTCACGTCTCGCGTTGGTGGGATTCGAAACCTCCATCACCCCAATCAATCAGTCATCAATGATCTGCATTTAGGTGCCCAGATTGCAGATTCCCTATCAGTTGTTTACTTAGACTTTTCTTAAATGTTTGCAGAGAACTTCGAGATTTATCGAACATTCTTCTTGAAAAATTATGCCAATCCCTTACTTCTCACTCCATGTGAGATTTGTGCAGGACAAAGCGAAGGCGGGATAGGTTTTTCTCCGGGTACTCCGGTGTACTCTGTCACGTTTCATTCCAGCAACCGTCTCCACTTTCATTTTATTTAATCTTCCATTCATTAATCATTGCCCCAGAGGTGTGCGACAGCCTTCGGCAGCCGGCACAATTCCCATCCTCGCCACTAGATGGGGCTTCATTTTTTCCATTCCTGACCATGTCAAATGACTGGAAACAGGCTGTGGATTTTCATTTCTTTCCAAGTTATAACAAAGAAAAATATTGTTTTAACAGATGAACTCATTTGTACACTTGCATTTGCAGTTGGTTCAATTACTCTATACCATGAAATAAACTCCACGCACGCCAGGGTTAAACGCGGCAAGCGCACATCTTCTGTCGTGTTTGTCGAGACGTGAATCGTCAGTCCGGCCAATAAAGCTGTGAAGTTGCACTTGACAGGTTTCATGTTTAAAACGCCGGTAAAAGGAAAGAAAGTGTGCTTGTCGAAGAAAAGAAGCTTGTACCAAAGTCGTATTCGTTAGAAACAAACTTAGAAGTTTTGGATCGCTGTGAGAAACGTCAGCGTGTTGTTGACATTCAGCCTGCTTTGGGACTTAGTGAATCCAATGTGACTATACGGAATCAATTCGAAAAACTGTTCAGTCTTCTATTAACTTAAGTGTGACTACAGTGACCAAATCTCGCTCGGAAGCGATGGAAAGAATGGATTGCATTGAGCATCAAAACCGACCACACATGCCTCTCCCTGGAGCTGCTATTCAAGCTAAAGCCAAGAGCTTGTGTGCAGAGTTTAGTTTATTATTGTGTTCCAGTGTTACATTTTCCTTTCTTTCTTTCTTTCTTTCTTTCTTTCTTTCTTTCTTTCTTTATCTGTTTTCCTTCGGACTCAGCGAGGGCCCTCCTCTACCGTCTCCAGGGCAGCGTTCTGGAGCGTGAGACATTGGGTCGGGGGATACAACTGGGGAGGATGACCAGTACCTCGCCCAGGCGGCGTCACCTGCTATGCTGAACAGGGGCCTTGGTGGGGGATGGAATGTTGGAAGTTTGGAAGGGATAGACAAGGAGGAGGGAAGGAATCGGCCGTGGCCTTAAATTTCGTACCATCATGGCATTTGCCTAGAGGAGAAGTGGGAAACCACGGAAAACCACTTCGAGAATGGCTGAGGTGGGAATCGAACACACCTCTACTCAGTTGACTTCCCGAAGCTGAGTGGACCCCGTTCCAGCCCTCGTACCACTTTTCAAATTATGTGGCAGAGCCGGGAATCGAACCCGGGCCTCCGGGGGTGGCAACTAATCACACTAACCACTACACCACAGAGGCGGACGTGTTAAATTTTTAAGTGTTTAAAGTTTGCACTAAACTGCGTTTCAGAAACATGATAATGGTCATTTTTTGTAAAAAAAAAAAAAAAATCTAAGAATCTCTGCTATATTAAACTTAATATGTCAGAAACCGGAAACCGGGATCGAACCTGTCAAGTTAGTTTCAGAAGGCCAGCGCCTCAACCGCCTGACCCACTCAGCCCGGCTCGGGGAAGGTCTGATAAGGAGGATAAAAATGAGGGGATTACACAGACTCAGCTAGAGCCACTTGGTCGTCAGCCCACACTCCAGTGTGTAACAGACAGGGCATACCGTGGATCGAGAATCCAGAGGAAAATTGTTTTAGTTCGTGTGACGTGAGGCGAGAACTGAGTAATATACTGTATTGTTGCCTGTGAGTACGGTCAGCTGTTCACACCGTACGTGCTGCTGATATTAGTCTCTGAAGAGTATGTGCAAATTCTACAAAAACTCAGTCACCAGTTTGAGTCCAGGTTTCAAGAAGTAGAAACATTTTATGCTACGTTTCCGTTTTTTAAAATATATTTTATTCATTTATTCATTCGATGGCAACAATGTTCCTAACCGGTACCAAATGGAACTGTTAAATTTACAGTATGACGTCTTGTTGATGGTCAATATTAACACAAGGAGAACTTGGCTGATTTTTACAAGAATGTCCTTCAAACTTCTGAGATGCACTTACTGTGTGAATATTATGTATGTGTGCGAACAATTACTTTCCGTGATGAAACTTCCCTTAGTCCAAATCCGAAAGTACATTTTCACATCACAGCCTAACCCCTCTACTGCATGCCGTTGCCCTTAGGCAACATATAACTTTTCACTTTGTTTATAGATTGTGTAGTTTTACGGCACACCTTCAACTCTACGGTCAATTAAACACATATACCAGCGATGCCTTGATTCTTTTTTACATAACAGATTTCAAAACAGCCCTATAACCAAAGGTACTCCTTCCACCCCGTCGACATCCACGCGTACCAACCACCGTTTATTTAACGTGGACCCTCCCTATCACATTACCACAGGCTTCAGGAGTACCTCTGGCTCAACCTCAAAGACATTACCGACCTACGGTCGTGCAAGTGTACTTGAGCGCCCTGCAATACGTACCCATGGCCAGTAGGCAGTAATGATCAGTCTTTGAATGTTAAAAGCTTAGCGTACAATCGTGAAAAATCGCATATATACCCCGTTACGGCAAACCACATCACATACGAGTGTTAAGCTATTAGGCCCAGTTAAGAATTGCTGGTATGTCCAAAGCTTGGAAATTTTCTTCACCAAACGAAAACAAAAAGTAATTCATGCAGTCTTCTACCACAAATTAGGAGGATATGGAATTGCGCCATGGTGAGTGATATTTCCAGTACCTTTCATAGGCCGATTGAACTGCGCCCATAGTCAAGTTGGTTGTTAGCCCAAGGTCAGTTTAAGGGGAAGAGTCGGACAGTCTCCCACCACTAGCTGCTGTACTGTTGAGAATAAGAGGCAGTCCCCCGTCCGGATAAGCAGCTGCACCACGGGAAACACAACAAACGACGTTCCAAGGTAATATTTGTCCTCAAGGGTGAAGAAAATGTGTAGTATGAAATAAAGGGTCCGCCTCTGTGGTGTAGTGGTTACCGTGATTAGCTGCCACCCCCGGAGGCCCGGGTTCGATTGCCGGCTCTGCCACGAAATTTGAAAAAAGTGGTACGAGGGCTGGAACGGGGTCCACTCAGCCTCGGGAGGTCAACTGAGTAGAGGTGGGTTCGATTCCCACCTCAGCCATCCTCGAAGTGGTTTTCCATGGTTTCCCACTTCTGCTCCAGGCGAATGCCGGGATGGTACCTACCTTAAGGCCACGGCCGCTTCCTTCCCTCTTCCTTGCCTATCCCTTCCAATCTTCCCATCCCTCCACAAGGCCCCTGTTCAGCATAGCAGATGAGGCCGCCTGGGCGAGGTACTGGTCATTCTCCCCAGTTGTATCCCCCGACCAAGAGTCTGAAGCTCCAGGACACTGCCCTTGAGGCGGTAGAGGTGGGATCCCTCGCTGAGTCCGAGGGAAAAACCGAACCTGGAGGGTAAACGGATGATGATGATGATGATGAAATAAAGGATTACATTAAAACTCCACAAATACAAAATTGAATACCAGCCATTGATTATTTAACGAATCTCTTTTTGGTTGGTTTTAACACTGGCGTAGCCGAGGTGGGCCATGGGGGCCGCCCCCCCCCCCAAAAAAAAATATGTTTCCTGAAACTAGAGCGAGGATCAGCCGTTGTTTTACGTACGGTACGAACGACTTAAAAACTTACGCCGAAATAAATTAACGTTGCGTCAAATAATGTACTAGCAAGGCTCAGTAGGACCATACATAATTCTCCATATTTGTACTGCTGAATGAAAAGAAAACACTTAGGATTGTGATGCGCGGGGATATTTCTCTGTAGAGATCACAGTATTGGGAATATAACCGTGTGTTGACAAAGTCAAGAGATGAAGAAAAGGGCAATTAGCAAGAGATTACTCAGTAGGGGCCCAGAACGTGACCACCGAGATAACGGGGGCCCCGACCAGAAAGAGTTGCAAGCTTACAACATCGTGTCAGCTTTTGCACGTCGGTTCCAGGAAACAACAATGCCCTAGAGATCCTGGGGTTGCACCGTGGTTCAGAGACTGTGACCGAATTGTCAGCTGCACGGTAGTTCCTCATTTTTTGCCATATACAGTAAGTAACTTTTTTGAAGATGGACCGTTTTGTCATAAAGAAGCCAAAACTATGTGCATCCTCGGTAAGTTATGAAAAATATGTTTTTATTCTAACAGTAGCAAGACAGATCACGGATGCGTGCCTAAGTTCCATAGGTGGGCCTATCAATTTATCAAATGCCCGGGGACTGAGTGGAACTTCAAATGCCACCATCAAAAGAGCGGGTAACTATTTTGTAATTAGCGGGCATGATAACTCAGTTCCAATGGTTCTATCTTCTCATCAGGACGGTCGAGGCTTGAATAGCAGTCAATGCATGAAACATTTTTAAAATGGGAAGTCTTGTTCTATTGATTCGGATTCTATTTAAAACACTGGATCCCGTCCCTTACCTTTCTTTAGTACTTTTGAGCCACATCCGCATTATTTATGGTACTGTATTTTGAGTATCCAACCATTCTTCGGGCTTACCTTGTACCTTAAATGGTGAGTGGATGCAGTGGCGTACCAACAAAATAATTTCAGTGGATGGGGTAGAAGTTCATGCCAGTTGCGTGGATACAACTTTTCCTTGGAAGGGGTTGTGAAAAGATTTTTAAATGTTTTATTTGGTATTCACTTTACTTCGCACCGTAGGTCTTATGGCGACAATGGGAAAGAAAAGGCTATGAGTGGGAAGGAAGCGGCCGTGGCCTTAATTAAGGTACAGCACCAACATTTGCCTGGTGTGAAAATAGGAAAACACGGAAAACCATCTTCAGGGCTGCCGACAGTGGGGTTCGAACTCACTATCTTCCGGATGCAAGCTCGTAGCTGTGCGCCCCTAACCGCACGGCCATCTCGCTCGGTGGAATGAAAAGAAAGCTGGTCGTACCGGGTGCAGTCCCGAATCTTGAGTAGATATTGATGGTTTTGATTGTTACCATGCAATGATATCAAACAATAGAAATCATAGCTTCTGTACTCTTAACATAAACCGGCTGCATTATTGAAACTGTTCGTAAAATTGATAATATCGTTTTTCATTTGTGAGGACGTAGAATCTTCATTTAATTTGTCTTCTTAAAAATAAAAAGGAACCAGTTTGGTTCTACGCCCCGTGAAAGTGACTACCTTCTAAACTAAACACCATGGCGCAACAGCCCCGAAGGCCCATCGCCTACCAAGCCACCGCTGTTCATCCCGAAGGCCTGAGGTGTCGTGTGGTCAGCACGACGAATCCTCTCGGCCGCTATTCTTGGCTTTCTTGACCGGGGCCGCCATCTCACCGTCAGATAGCTCCTCAATTGTAATCACATAGGTTGAGTGGACCTCGAACCAGCCCTCAGATCCAGGTAAAAATCCCTGACCTGGCCGGAAATCGAACCCTGCGCCTCCAGGTAAGGGGTGGGCACACTACCCCTACACCACGGGTCCGACTGACTACCTTCCAGGCCGTAGATATTTTGATTACGAGAGACTCAAGGCTAACTCTATTCCACCCACAAACAAAGTTGTATCTTTCCCATCCCATGCCTTCCTTAACTCTGTCAGTGCCGAGAATCGAATGCAGGATGCCTTAAGTCAAATTCTAAAATAAAGAGACCGAAAAGTAAACAGGTGGTCCCGCTGTGTAGGGGTAGCTTGTCTACCTCTTACCGGAGGTCACGGTTTCGATTCCCGGTCAAGTCAGGGATTTTTACCTGGATCTGAGGGCTGGTTCGAGGTATACTCTGCCCACCTGCTTAATGAGGAGCTAACTGACGGTGAGATGGCGGCCCCTGTCTAGAAAACCAAGAATAACAGCGGAGATGATTCGTCGTGCTGACCACACGACATCTCAGGCCTTCGGGATGACCTGTGGTGGCTTGGTAGGCGATGGTCCTTCGGGGCTGTTATGCCATAGAGTTTGGTTTGGAAAAGTAAACAGAGAAGGAAGCGACATGCCTGCAAGACTCTTTAGCTTCCAGCTAGTTCTTCCGTCCGGTCTCGTGCATTTAGCACAGTTGGAAAACGTACGCCTCAACAAATGCTCCTCATAAAACCTTTCTAAAAAATATTAACTGTATCTATATATAACAGTAAGCACACGCGCCTCCTTGTCATATGGCTCAGTTGGTTGAGTCGCTGCCCTTCTGAGTCCGAGTTCGCAGGTTCAAATCCCGGCTTGGGTTGGTGGCCCTTAAAACGGCTTTGAAATGGCAACAGCTTGATGACATTGGTTTCTGGCACGTTGTGTGTGTGTGTGTGTGTGTTTTTTCCGCATTATTGTATAAAAAGTTACTTCTTCATAGCTTATCACATGACCGTTATTATAATAAAATTACCGTATTTATTCTAAACCAGAATATTGCATCTTTACTCAAACTATAGCCAACGACCGTAGCCGTGTTGAAACACCGGATCCCGTGAGATCTCCGAAGTTAAGCAACATTGGGCTTGGTCAATATGTGTATGGGTTGCAACGCGCTGTTGTTCGGGGGTAAGGGAATGGAGGAGCGGAAAGGAACTGGCCACCCTACCGCTCGTAAACTGCGGCTCAGGCACACCTCTGTGGAGGTTCGGACCTGCCTTCGGGAAGAATACAACCTTACCTTACTCAAATTATATATTCTTGGATTCATTTCACCCCCGTGCATGAGCATGAGCAAGTGGACGCAAGTATTCTTGTTCTTAGATTGTGGTGTGTTTCTGACAACGAATTCCTGTGTTTCATATTTGTCACCTGAGAGCTTACATAGATTAGAAATGAGTCACTTAAAATTGGCATCACTCGACACAACATAATTCGATAGAGGTGTGGAGGGAGGAACCTACCAGACCGCTAAATATGGGCGCTCTTCCACTGCCACTTTTCGAAGGTTGACGCTAATGACCAGGTTCATAGTGAAGCTTGGGCGCAGGGTGTTGTCGCGATTGCGAACACAAAATTTTTGGGTTTTCCCCTTTCTGTTGCGTCTTTATTGCGGACAGTCTTGATTGCAGACTTTAAGTTTGTCAATGTGGCAAAAAAAAAAAAATGAAATTGAGTCACAAATAGTGAATATAATGTATTTTAACACATTTTCACCTAAAGTTTAAATGAATCAGTGTGTAAATTTAGTAGATAGGTATACATGTTAAAATTATTAAAATCTGTTAAAAGTTCTGTTACATCTTTCTTTCTTTCATTCTTTCTTAACTTGTTTACCCTCGGACTCAGCGAGGGATCCCACCTCTACTGCCTCAAGGCCACTGTCTTGGAACGTGAGACATTGGTTCGAGGTTACAACTGGGGAGGATGACCAGTACCTCGCCCAGGCGGCCTCACCTGCTATGCTGACCAGGGGCCTTGTGGTGGGATGGGAAGATTGGAAGGGGTAGACAAGGAAGAGGGAAGGAAGCGGCCGTGGCCTTAAGTTAGGTACCATCCCGGCATTTGCCTGGAGGAGAAGTGGGAAACCACGGAAAACCACTTCCAGGACGGCTGAGGTGGGAATCGAACCTCCATTCATTTGACCTTCCGAAGCTGAGTAGACCCCGTTCCAGCCCTCGTACCACTTTTGAAATTTCGTGCCAGAGCCGGGAATCGAACCCGGGCCTCCGGGGGTGGCAGCTAATCACACTAACCACTACACCATAGAGGCGGTCTAGTTCTGTTACATACCTTCAGTAAATAATTTTCCTTTGCACTTCTTGATTTTTGTCCTTTAAACAAATCCATGTGGTAACACCATTTTTATTAATTCTAAATTGTCTGTGTCACTATAACCATGCGTGGCTTAACTTTCTCCGTCTCAATAAATGTCTTGATAGCACAACGACGATTAATGAACGGAAACATTCAAACGAACTAAAAACTCAACACAGTGTGAAAGCTAGAGCAGAATTGGATTAGTAAGACAGGTGGAAGGGAAAACTCTAGAACGAGCTGGCACTTTTCCCAAAGATTTTGTGTGCGCAATCGACACACAACCGGACGCAGTTCCATACTGCCCACAAATTACCCAGACACGACGTCCTAACATTGATAAACTAAAGAAAAGAGGAACAAAGATGAAGGAAATGCCCACGGAATTGTTTTGTATGGATAAGATGACCAGTCGTCCTCTTGTATCCGGACATGTGGTACTTTTTAGACCACTGTCAGGGGTCCGGGTGGATTATTTTAAAAAAGCCGAAATGTCCTCCTTTTTAGTGAATCTGCTTATTTTGGGGTAATCTGTTTTACTGCTTCGTTTTTACAAGTATTATTCATTACGCGACGGCTTCATCGATAACGTGTCGATGTATACAAATGTGATTATGGATGGATATACAGTACATGCGATTATTCTACGCATGCCTTGATAATAGACGTTAATTACCACTCCGTATAACGCATGCTTCTCTCTCAGCAATACCCCGTCAGAACACTGCTGTTAATGAGTGATAACGTGAGATAACAGGGAGAAGGAAGCCTGTTTTAAATGGATGCCGCTGAAAAGTGATACTGAGTATTGTGATGTTGAAAAATGTATTCTGTATTTGCCAGCTAAGTGCATTCAAAATAATGATGTGAAATATTTTGATCAGTTCTGCAATTTTAAACATTTTCTGAATGAGGGTAGCAATGATACTGTATTTAACAAGTTACCTTGTGGTCAGAAATAGGCGAAGTATTTTAACTCACGTAAGTCTGTTGATTGTTCAAAGTTATTAAAACTTGAAGAATACATTATTTTCTATACCAGGGCATAATACTAATGAAGAAAGACTGTTTTTATTGATGTCAGCACAATGGACCCGTTTCAAAGTAGAATCTGTGAAAAATCCTTGTAATATCCAAAAATTCTTGAAGGCAACTGAATCTTCAAAAAAGTACCATCAAGGCAGTAGTATAAGTCACGGGTTCGGGCGCCACCGCCACCTACGGCCCTCCGCAGAGGCTTCCTCCGCCACCTCCTCCCCACGCCCTCGGGGGAGACCCAGGCCCTCCTCCTCCTCCTCCTCCTCAGGCTCTCGAGAGAGCCCTCTTCCTCCTCCTCCCCCACAGGCCCTAGGCAGAGACCTCCTCCTCCCGCGGGAAAAATGAATTTTGGCGCGAGATTTGAATTTGTAAACAAAGCCAAGTGCTTTTTGACAGCTGTCATCGACAACAACGCATCGCTAACCTCACTGCTGCCATCTTGATGGGCCTAAACCTCAGTGCTGCCAACTAAACCTTACTAGCGCGAGATTTGAATCAGTAAACCAAGCCACGTGCTTTTTGACAGCTATCTTTAAACAACAACGCATCGCCAACCTCAGTGCTGCTATCTTGACGGGCCTAAACCTCAGTGCTGCCAACTAAACCTCACTAGCGCGAGATTTGAATTGGTAAACAAAGCCACGTGCTTTTTGACAGCTGTCATCCGCCATCTTGCATCGCAAACCTCAGTGCTGCATTCTTTAGCTACTACCTTTGAAAATGTGGTGGCAGCAATTTGAAAAATTCCACGTACTCTTGTTTGGAAACAAACCCACGTGCTTTTTTGACAGCTGTCATCCGCCATATTGCATCGCTAACCTTAGTGCTGCCCTCTTTACGGCACTGCTGGTAATTTAAAATCCACGTGATTTTTTTGACAGCTGTCATCCGCTATCTTGGATCTCAAACCTCAGTGCTGCACTCTTTAGCTACTTACCTTTGAAATGTGGTGGCGGTAATTTCTACGTGGCAGCTTTCATCCGCCATCTTGCATCGCTTACCTTTGTGCTATACAGCTGTCATCCTCCATCTTGCATCGCTTACCTCAGTGCTGCTATCTTTACGGTACTGAACCTTATCGTGGTGGTGGAAAATTTAAAATCTACATGCTTTTTTGACAGCTGTCATCCGCCATCTTGCATCGCTTACCTCAGTGCTGCTATATTTACGGTACTAAACCTTATCGTGTTGGTGGTGGGAAATTTAAAATCTACATGCTTTTTTGAGAGCTGTCATCCGCCATCTTGCATCGCTTACCTCAGTGCTGCTATATTTACGGTACTAAACCTTATCGTGTTGGTGGTGGGAAATTTAAAATCTACATGCTTTTTTGAGAGCTGTCATCCGCCATCTTGCATCGCTTACCTCAGTGCTGCTATATTTACGGTACTAAACCTTATCGTGTTGGTGGTGGGAAATTTAAAATCTACATGCTTTTTCGACAGCTGTCATCCGCCGTGTTGCATCGCTTACCTCAGTGCTGCTATCTTTATGGTACTGCCTTTGAAATGTGGTGGCGGTAATTTCCACGTGCTTTTTGAGAAGCAGCCATGTTTAATCAACAGAGCATCGTGCTGCCATCTTTATAATACTAAACATTATTCTTTGACATGTGGTAGTGGTAGTGGTGGGTAATTTAAAATCTACATGCTTTTTGACAGCTGTCATGCGCCATCTTTAATCATGAGAGCACAGTGCTGCTATCTTGCGGGTAATTTGAAAAAATTCCATTAACTGTCATCCGCCATCTTTAATCAACAAATCATCGTGCTGCTATCTTTAGCTACATGCATTTAACATGTGATGGCGGCAATTTGAAATTCTATCCAGCTGCCATCTTTAATCAACTGAGTATCGTGCTGCTATCTTTAGCTACATACCTTTGAATTGTGGTGGCGGATAATTTGAAAAATATCCGTTAGCTATCATCATTAAACATTAGT
This sequence comes from Anabrus simplex, assembly GCF_040414725.1. Classification (NCBI taxonomy): domain Eukaryota; kingdom Metazoa; phylum Arthropoda; class Insecta; order Orthoptera; family Tettigoniidae; genus Anabrus; species Anabrus simplex. The sequence continues at coordinate 139,227,249 of NC_090269.1, read as the reverse complement.
GCATTGGCGAACCTAACCTCTCATCTACTATCTTGAAGGAGACTATACGACAAGATAGCTTTTCCGACGTTAATTACTACTTAGAGGTTACTACACAAGACGGCGGTGGCTGTTATGGCTACCTCCTCTATCTCCATTACCTCCTCCTCCTCCTCCACCTCCTGTACCTCCTCTTCATCCTCTATCAAGGCATAGCTTTATCGAACATGCATCGCGAGGGTAAGAGTGTGCAGTGATAATATCATTGTGCATGTTTAGACTTGTGGATTACAAAAGGAAACATAACAAGACTAGAATCGAACACTGCACTGGATATTGTTAACTTCAACATGTGATTAGAATATTGATTGATGTGTTCAAATCAGGGGATACCTTTGTTCTAAGAAAATCTGAGAAATAGCTGTTTTGTAGCGATGCAGAAGTACTTTACATATATCCGGTATATTACTTTTGTTTATCGGCTATTTATTGGCTACTGAAGCATCAGTGTACAGTATAAAAATTGCGGCTATGGTGGAACAACAATTAACCTCATCATGTCCCCATGTCCATTAAAATACGCATACATTTTAATCGTATTTTCATGTGCTTGCCGCATTAAAATCTCATAGTGATTACTAAAATATATAGTTATTCCTTTCATTTTATGCCAATACACATCTTTTAGAACCATTAATTTATTTTTAATTCCATAGAGAATGTAGAACACTTACTATAATGATGATGCTCCATGAAAACCCGTCCATTTGGCTGGACACTGGGTCTCAGTGCCAATAAACGAATATTATGAATATTCGAAGGAAAACGACGATGTCCATTCAAATGGACAGGGCATTTCAGGAGATTAGTCGGTGAGCGTCTGAATTCTATTCTTTTACTTCGAACGTCTGTGAGATTGTAAACGCTCGCAACAACTCTTCAACACCCACTGCCATGTTGTAACTCACTGTGTTTTTTCTCGACAGGTATTCTCAACCATCTGTGCTCTCACTTCATCGGGAACAACGTGACAGCCATCTTGTTCATAACAAACTACGAAATGTACGGACGAGAAACAGCGTCAGCCCAGTACTTCCTTCAGCTGGCGGGATATTTGGGCATACCAGTTATTGCTTGGAACGCAGACAACTCGGGACTCGAGCGGGTAAGTCGCATGTCAGACTTTTAGCTGAACCATTGTTCGAACTGAACTGAGGGCAAAGTGAAGTTTTTTTATGTTCTATCCAGTAGCGGTTCGTGCATGGAGGTATTTAGGGAGCCGCCCCGCAACCTTTTCTAAAACATCTAACAAGTTTCACTCTACAGGTGTATCGGAATTATACAGACAAAAATATCAAGGATGCTCTTCGTGTTAATAACGATGTTCTGTATACAGTTACAAGATTGTGAGCAAGTGCAAAAAGACCTCAACAATGTTGTGAGATGGACAGCAGGCAATGGTATGATGAACGGGTTAAAAGTCAGGTTGTGAGTTTCACAAATAGGAAAAGTCCTCCCAGTTTTAATTACTGTGTTGATGGGGTGAAAGTTCTTTGTGGGGATCATTGTAAGTACCTATGTGCTAAGGCGACACTCCGGAGATAAAAGGATATTTTTACCGAATGCATGGATTTTCACGAAACTTTGTGAGAATGTCACCTACATAAAAGTAGAGATATCACAAATATTTATTTCATATGCAATTAATAGTTTTAGAAAATAAATTCCTATTTTGAAATTTTAATTCCTTTTTTTATGAAACGTAATTAACATGTTAATGTAAATTCGTAATTAGGTAGATAATACTTCTTTTAAAACCATTACGTATCGATATTTCTGTACATAAATTATATAAGGATATATATCGTAATAAAGTTTGTGTAATATTTACGTTCTAAAATTATGGACTTAAAAATCCCTGCTACTTGAAAATATTATTCAATCAAAACTTCCAAACGCAGGTTTCTTAATATAAGTATGATACATATACCATACAAATCTTGTTACATTTGGCAGAATATTATGGGAGAAAAATTTGCTTTAAATGTAAAATTACAACTGGTAAACAAAGCATTATTACAGTGATAAGTTGTTTGAATTCAGCGGAATAACTTCGTGACAAGAAAACAGAAACCCAATCCTTTCTATTTCAGTCATAAAAATGTCACCAAAATGACCAAAATATCGATTTTTATCTCCGGAGTGTCGCCTTATTAATGGGGTTGTAAATAAAGGGTACAATTTGAGCTGCTCGACTGGCGTGGGATGACATTAGTAGACGAATAAGTAGGAAAAGTACGAAAGATCACAATATGAAGATAAAGTTGGAATTCAAGAGAACAAATTGAGGCAAATATTCATTTAGAGGAAGGGGAGTCAGGGATTGGAATAACTTACCAAGGAAGATATTCAATAAATTTCCAATTTCTTTGCAATCATTTCAGAAAAATGTAGGAAAACAACAGATAGGGAATCTGCCACCTTGGCGACTGTCTTAATGCAGATCAGTAGTGATTCATGAAATGGCGTACGGCCTTCAGTGCCGGGATGTGTCCGAGAACTTCGGCTCGCCAGGTGCGGGTCTTTTGATTTGACGCCCGTTGGCGACCTGTGCGTCGTGGTGGTGGTGGTGGTGGTGGTGGTGGTGGTGGTCGTGGTGGTGGTGGTGGTGCTGGTGCTGGTGGTGGTGGTAGTGGTGATGTTGATAATGAAAAAATATTATGAAGACGACACATATACCCAGTTCCCGTGCCAAGGGAATTAACCAATTATGGTTAAAATTCCCGACTCTGCCGGGAATCGAAGCTGGTACCCCTGTGATCAAAGGCCAGCACGGTAAACATTTAGCCATGGAGCCGCACAGAAGTGACTGTCGTGTTGGCGAAGAAAATGTTTCTTTTCAAAAAAATGAGGTTAATTTGATAGTTCCGGGCGCGCGAACTCGCCACATTTGCAAGCCGCTGCCGTGCTTCAGGGAAGAGAAGGGGAGGGAGGGGAAGTGGGTGTATGATGGGGACAGAGATAATAGTCCACGCCAAAGAAGATAGAATAGAACAGAGATGTAACTCAATGATGAATTTCGGTGCCAAGCCACTAGGCGCTAGTAGTTTCAGTCCGAAATTTGAGATAGCGCCACAGTGCGCATTGTGTGCAATACCTTATTGTTAATATCCCCAGATAGCGCGGAGAAGTAACATCCGGCGGAGTGACGCACATCCGAATATGCTTACAGCTCCCCCTCCTTTTCCCTTCGGGGCCGATGACCTTCGATGTTAGGCCCCTTTAAACAACAAGCATCATCATCATCATCCTTTTCCCTTCCTCTCAACCCCTCCGTCAATTGTAATGCAGTTCTACTACTTCCATGCCCAGTACATTGCAATTCATATATTTTTATTTCCAAGTACTTACTATGTTGTAAATAATGATCTGATACTCCCTAGTTCGAATGGCATACTATGTTACAAAAAACATAACCTCACACCTCAAAGCAGCTTTAACTTCAAATGGATGATTGAGACATTAACACAAAGCAGATATTATATTAAATAAGAAATCCCTTCAAAAGCAAGACAGCAGAGCACACCATATGCAAGAGAATGGGGTATCACATCAATAGCCCAGTACCACATGAAAATAAAAATAACAGAATTAAATGCACTGAGACGGGAAATACATAGAAATACCTTAAGAGAACCATTCAGCTTCCAGGCCCTGAGGTGTACTCAAATAGGGAATACAGGATTTCAGGAGGACTGGCGAAGGTATATTTCTAATTAACAAGCACAAGGAACAAATATTTACAGCACAAGCACATGTACACTTGGAATTCAAGCAATACAAATACTGTAGCATCATGGGAACTATCGCTTAAAATCGATATTAATTCGAACGAGGTTAATCGATTGGGTTAAGTCGGATTCAATGCAATGCAGCAATATTATCTCCATACAACTTGACATGATACGATAGTGATTGAGGTTAGAAGAGAAATTCTTCACTTCGAGGCAAACTGCCTTTAATTATTAACATCGCTCACTCATGCCTACTTGCGTGCCATCTACAGAACCTGTCTACAACTATCTGCACGTTGTGAATGACCTCCAGCGCCATCTAAGATTTCGGACAAGAACTACCTGAAGCTACTGTAGCTACAAATCTGAACTATAAGCCCCATTATTTAAATTTCACTGGGGTGGTCCACGCTCATGCACACGTTTCCTCGTTCGACTCGCACAGGATTGCCCTTGTCTCTTAGGGGGAATATACACAGTTCGTTTATTAAACTACACACACAGTACAAGAGCACACTGTAATTAAGACACACTTGTCAGCCAAGGGATGCACCAGATCGTTTCTCCCCTGGTCTATTGGTCCCAGTAACGCTACTTATTACTTAATACCATTGTTTATTCCTTCTCACAACATTGTAAATGGAATGGAATACTGAACGAAGGAAACAATACGCCCAATGGTTTGATTACCTCCCCACCGCCCTCCTACTTCGACGCACAGTGAAAAACAGTGACATTTAGACTGTTCAGGATGTGTGGTGTATGGCGCATTACCTCTGTCTCCCTCCATTCCTTTCGCTACTCTGACACACAGCAACAGGAAGCGGCTGTCTATCTGGCCACTGCCTGCTCGATCTGCATCCAGTGGCTGCCGGGTGCATATCGAGCAGGCAGTGGTCTGGCATAGCACCATTCAAACGTAGTCGTCTCTAATGTCATTCCACGTCATCTCTCCACTGACAGCTCGGGACATACCACTTAGTCAAGCAGCTCGTCTCCTTTCTCCCCAGTCTTCCCAGCCCAAACTCTGCAACATTTTCATAACGCTACTCTTTTGTCGGAAGTCACTCAGAACAAATTGAGCTGTTTCTCTTTGTATATTTCCATTTCTCGAATCAAGGAACCCTGATGAGTGTCCCATACACTGGAAACGTACTCTAGTTGGGGTCTTACCAGAGACTTATATGCCCTCTCCTTTACATCCTTACAAAAACGCTAAATACCCTCATGACTATGTGAACGAAAACAGAGTAGAAATTATTTACACAGATAGTAAAAAAACCTGGACCTACTCAAAAACAATGGAAAAAGCAACAATCTCGCAGAAGAAGTCAGAAGGAAGATGAGAGATCTACAACTACAAAACTAGGAAATACACTTCTCATGGGTTAAGGCTCATGTCGGCACAGAAGGCAACGAAACTGCTGATCAATTGGCTAAACAAGCAGCCAACAGGACAGACCTAGAAGTGACTTTCGATCAAATTTCTGATGGTGCAGTAAAAAAGGTATTGCGTGAGAGAAGTTTACAATTTGGGGAAGAAGAGTGGAGAGAAACTTCCAATGGCTCAATAACGAAAGCATATTTTCCGAGTGTTAAAGCGAGACTTGACTCAAAAATTGTCTTAAGCCACAATATGACGGTTATGATAACAGGACAAGGAAAAATAGGGACCTATCTGCACAGATTTGAAATCCAATACCATGCGACGTGTCGGTGTGGCGAAGAAACGCAAAGTGTGGACCACTATGAGTGTGAATTATTAAAACACGTATGGATAAACCAAAAGACAAATGTAATCAACTCAGGAGGCCACTGGCCTACAAGCAAGAATGAACTTATAGGTAAATACTTAAAGTTCCTTAAGCTATTTATGAAGTGTATCAGTTTTGATAACCTGATGTAGGGCATGGTTATGTCAGAAAGAACACTTCCATTGAATGATGTTTCTAGGCTAGACACACTAAAATCAAACATGTAGGTATAGGTAACAAAATGAAAAGAAAATATAACACGACTACAAAAAAATAACTAATTCATGCAGTATTACTTAAATTGTAATGCAGCATGCAGTTAATTAATATGTTAATAAATTTTAAAAACCATTTGCAGAGATCTCTACCCTTTGTTTACAGTACCGTTTATGTGCATACCCCAATGAAGATCTTTCCTTATATTAATACGTAGATACAGTGATCCACAAAAGGAACTTTTACCCCATCAACATAGTAATTAAATCGGAGAGGGCTTTTCCTGTTAGTGAAACTCACAAACTGACTTTTCACCCCGTTTAGCGTCATGCCATTGCCTGCTGTCCATCTCACAACATTGTCGAGGTCTTTTTGTAGTTGTTCACAATCTTGTAACTTATTTATTACTCTGTACAGAATAACATCATCCGCAAAATGCCATATCTCTGATTCCACTTCTCTACTCATATCATTTATATATACAGTAGAGTCTCACTCATCCGACCTTCGCTTATCCGACATTCCGTGTTATCCGACACTGGTAGATTTAATTTGAACTTTTAGTGGAGAGTGTGACCATGGGACAAGCACTGGCCTGACCGCTGGCGGTAGGACCGTTTTTTTTTTCTCAAGGACAGGTGCAGTGAGTCTTCAGTCATTGTTCATTGTAGTACTAGTTGGGTGCGGATGTTATAGTTTTCATATTCTCTGTGAGTATAGCGAGTAAATGGAAGAAAGTGATTGTTTCTATGGAAGACAAGTTGAGTGCATTAAAAAGACTGGACAAAGGGGAAATTCTTCAAAATGTGGCTTCAGATTATGGTATTGTATATGTTACAGTGGGAGACTGGAAAAAACAGAGGGAAGAAATTGGAAAGTGGCGCTCTACCAAAGCAGACACAAACAATGAAAAAAATGTGCGTACGAAAAAGTAAGTGAAGCACTATTTCTTTGGTTATCTCAACACCGGGAAAAGGGCCTGCCAATATCTGGCCCCATTCTGCAGGAAAAGGCTATGTATTTCCAGAAGGAGTTTAATGAAGGGGACCCTAATTTCCCTGCCAGCGCTGAGTGGCTTGATTGGTGGGAAAAACGGTACGGCATTAGGCAGCTTAATATCTGTGGAGAAAAGTTTCTTCTCGTAAGACATCTGGAATGTTTTCGTTCAATACTGCATGTACTGTACAATTTAATTGATAATTCAATAAATAGAGTACCGTAAAACATGTCATTGTTTTAGTACTAGAGAATAGCCTTCCTCTTTGTTTCAGTTCATTTTCAACGTTATTCTGTATTATCCGACATTTTCGGTGATCCGACATACTCCAGGTCCCGTTTAGGTCGGATAATCGAGACTCTACTGTATAACTAAAACGTAACGGTCCAGTAATACTGCCTTGAGGATTTCCCCAATTTAATAGTTACAGGATCAGATAATACTTCAACTACTCTAATTTTCTGACTTCGTTTACCTAGAAATATAGCCACCCATGCAGTTACTCTTTTCTCTAGTCCAACTGCACACGTTATTGCCAGTAGTCTTCCATAAATACCCTATCAAATGCCTTGTATAGGTCAATCGCGACCCTACCAGGGAATAGGAACAGAGGTGGAAGAAGAAAAGGGGCTGTCAGGACTAGATTTTCAATAGGTTCTGTACATTGAAGAATATTGTGATTTGAATAGAGAGTAATAATTGAATTTCAATTTATTACCCATAGCCTTATAGAGTTGCCTCATTATAGATTAGATTACTTCCAAAAATACACACAAACCACGCCCTATAAAACGTAAACCTGCTTACTCCAGTCTTGTTCTACTGCTCTTATGCTTGACTGGGTGTCATCTCCCTCTACCCCTCCGTCTGCGACTTGGAGGGGCAACTCTTTCCTTCTCCCTTCGCCTCAACCACCACGAAAGACCAGAAGCTGGATAGGGGAACCTAAGGGAGTTAAGTTTTTGGTAGCCTAACAGTATTTATATTTATTCCGTATACTGAAACTATGAGGACTCCGAAAGTTCAGTATCGCGCTGCGTGGTAATCAATCAAAATAAAGAGAAGTCCAGTTGATGTTAGTTGGTTTTTAATATTATTAACAGCCGTCCAATTTATACAGTGTCTGAACTACATATCGGCTGATATGTTAGAGTCCAGTATCTCTGATGGAGAGACGTGAAGCCTAGAGATGCTGTGTGACCAAATCGTGGTTGGCGACTAGTTGGTTAGAGCTTATTTCCGCTATCTTTATATAGTACTGATCTCTGGATTCACGTGTCAACATCTTAAAAATTATGTTATGACAAAGGTGACGTACATTGTCTATTGGGTACGTCGCGCATACGAAATGTCACTGTAAAATTTGTTACAAATGGAACATAATAATTGCTTTTACACAGTTGAAGTCTAAAATCTGTGGTAAATTAAGAAATATTTTATTTTTGAAGAATATTATGTATACCTACTTTACTACTTTACAAGTACTTTTGGCGCTACGCTCACAGTATCACACGTATGTCTTTTGTTTTTCTTACACTTTCAACAATTTCGTATGTGATGTCTGTGTTCACTGAAGTTCATTGCTTTCGTTTCATTGCTTCAGTTGTCAATGACATCATTTCCTGAATTGTATCACGATATGCAAGATTTAATAGGCAACAAAAAGCTATGGCCAATGCACATAAGAATAATTCTGTAGAGTAGTTATTTACTGGTCCAGGGATCATGTTATATTTCTTTCAACAAACATTTTTGTGGTACTTGCGATATTTCTCTGTAATGTGCAGCACCAAGTTGTTGAATGCGTCCTTAGTTGTTTTTCCGTAGAGTTCCAGCCACATCACTATAGCATGGTCATTTGTCTCATTGAAGAACGAAATAACATCGCGAATGCTGTTGACCTCCATTTTGCTGTTTGAACTGGCCACTCTAGTCATGTGGACAAAGATAATGAGAATCCACAGACATTCCTCGGTGCTAGACATGGACCTCAAGAAACTAACAAAAGACGGCACTAGCAGCGGAATACGACATAAACGAGTCCGGTCCGAAACACAAATTGAATGGAGGCGAGTACTTGCACTCCTAAAAATGCATTCTAGAAACCTAAGTGGCACTAGGCCGATGAAACAGGCGCTATTCCCAAACTATGGAAGTAACTCGTATAAGAAAGAAATTTAAGACATTACGGAAAGGAAGAAAGCCAGTTACAAAACGTAGTAACCTCAAACCAATATGAAGGGGAGCTCGAGAGGGTACATCACTCTCTATCCCCGATTTACAGTTAAAGATATTATGAAGGTTTTACATAAGCCGGCAGAAATTACATTTTCAGAAAGGTAGGTTACATAGTTAAAGTTTCGGACCTCCCCCTCGGGTTAAACCGCAGAGCTAGTAAGCAATAAAGATGTTAATAGGCCATTACCTTGCTGAAGTGTCAGATTCCTTCCATTTTTTCCACTAGTGTTATACAGAGCATGGTTGCCTAGTTGTACTTCCTCTTAAAACAATAATCACCACCACCACTCTTATGGTGACTGTGGGATAGGAGCGGGAAAGAAACGACTGTGGTCTTCATTAATGTTCAGCCCCAGCATTTGCCTGGGTTACAAACTGGAAACCATCCTCAGGGCTGCCGACAGTGGGGTTCAAACCCACTATCTCCTGAATGCAAGCTGACAGCTGCGAGCTGCAGCCACTCGCTCGGTATCATGCACATCAATGGGTTTACAAGAAAGGGAACGTGGTGACATGATTTTTCCGGGCATTCGCTTTCAAAGGCATGGTCATTCAGTGAAAGGAAAATGTTATTTCCTAAAACATTAATTTCAATCTTCAAGGTAAGATCCAAAGGATCTCATTCACGTCCTCGATCACGCACAACTGCTGCCTGATGAAAGAGGCGCCTCCCGCCTCCTGCTAGACATACACACTAAGTTAGATGGTAATTAAATGGCCAATAGACGTGAAAATCCGCAGTTAATAAGCCCTCGGGGAAAGTTCAAGTCCTTTCATGAATAAACCAGCCACAACCTCTCACCTTATTGGTTGACATCACAAGTGACACTCAGAATCGGGGAAGAAGCCTAGGATAGGCTGAAAATTAATTACAGAAATTCATGATTGGTTAAATTCAAACTCAAAACTGGCGGAAAGGAAAGATTTATATGCCAACCCAAAAATGAATGAACGTAATACATACATACATACATTACATACATACATACATACATTATCATTATAGACTGTTATGCCTTTCAGCGTTCAGTCTGCAAGCCTCTGAGAATTTACTAAACGTCGCCACAATCCTCGATTTGCAACTAGTGTTGTGGCCTCATTTAGTTCTATACCTCTTATCTTTAAATCGTTAGAAACCGAGTCTAACCATCGTCGTCTTGGTCTCCCTCTACTTCTCTTACCCTCCATAACAGAATCCATTATTCTCCTAGGTAACCTATTCTCCTCCATTCGCCTCACATGACCCCACCACCGAAGCCGGTTTATGCGCACAGCTTCATCCATCGAGTTCATTCCTAAATTAGCCTTTATCTCCTCATTCCGAGTTCCCTCCTGCCATTGTTCCCACCTGTTTGTACCAGCAATCATTCTTGCTACTTTCATGTCTGTTACTTCTAACTTATGAATAAGATATCCTGAGTCCACCCAGCTTTCGCTCCCATAAAGCAAAGTTGGTCTGAAAACAGACCGATGTAAAGATAGTTTCGTCTGGGAGCTGACTTCCTTCTTACAGAATACTGCTGATCGCAACTGCGAGCTCACTGCATTAGCTTTACTACACCTTGATTCAATCTCACTTACTATATTACCATCCTGGGAAAACACACAACCTAAATACTTGAAATTATCGACCTGTTCTAGCTTTGTATCACCAATCTGACATTCAATTCTGTTGGATTTCTTACCTACTGACATCAATTTAGTCTTCGAGAGGCTAATTTTCATACCATACTCATTGCACCTATTTTCAAGTTCCAAGATGTTAGACTGCAGGCTTTCGGCACAGTCTGCCATTAAGACCAAGTCGTCAGCATAGGCCAGGCTGCTTACTACATTTCCACCTAACTGAATCCCTCCCTGCCATTTTATACCTTTCAGCATATGATCCATGTAAACTACAAACAGCAAAGGTGAAAGATTACAGCCTTGTCTAACTCCTGTAAGTACCCTGAACCAAGAACTCATTCCACCATCAATTCTCACTGAAGCCCAATTGTCAACATAAATGCCTTTGATTGATTTTAATAATCTACCTTTAATTCCATAGTCCCCCAGTATAGCGAACATCTTTTCCCTCGGTACCCTGCCATATGCTTTCTCTAGATCTACGAAACATAAACACAACTGCCTATTCCTCTCGTAGCATTTTTCAATTACCTGGCGCATACTGAAAATCTGATCCTGACAGCCTCTCTGTGGTCTGAAATCACACTGGTTTTCATCCAACTTCCTCTCAACGACTGATCGCACCCTCCCTTCCAAGATGCCTGTGAATACTTTGCCTGGTATACTAATCAATGAGATACCTCGATAGTTGTTGCAATCCTTCCTGTTCCCTTGCTTATAGATAGGTGCAATTACTGCTTTTGTCCAATCTGAAGGTACCTTACCAACACTCCACGCTAATTTGACTACTCTATGAAGCCATTTCATCCCTGCCTTCCCACTATACTTCACCATTTCAGGTCTAATTTCATCTATTCCTGCTGCCTTATGACAATGGAGTTTATTTACTATCCTTTCCACTTCCTCAAGCATAATTTCACCAACATCATTTTCCTCCTCCCCATGAGCTTGACTGTTTGCAACACCACCATGATGATTTCCTTTTACATTGAGAAGATGTTCAAAACACCTCTCCAGTGATTCCCTGGGATCTGTTATGAGTTCACCTGAATTACTCAAAACACTGTTCATTTCCTTTTTCCCTCCCTTCCTAAGATTCTTTATTACTGTCCAGAACGGTTTCCTTGCTGCTTGACCTAGCCTTTCCAGGTTATTACCAAAATCTTCCCATGACTTCTTTTTGGATTCAACAACTATTTGTTTCGCTCTGTTTCTTTCATCTACGTACAAATCCCTGTCTGCCTCGGCCCTTGTTTGGAGCCATTTCTGATAAGCCTTCTTTTTACGTTTACAGGCTGCTCTCACTTCATCATTCCACCAAGATGTTCGCCTTTTCCCATCTTTACACACAGTTGTTCCTAGGCATTCCCTTGCTGTTTCTACTACAGCATCCCTGTATGCCACCCATTCACTTTATATATCCTGAACCTGCTTACTGTCTACTGTTCGAAACTTCTCACTAATCATATCCATGTACTTCTGTCTAATTTCCTCGTCCTGGAGATTTTCTACCCTTATTCGTTTGCAGACAGATTTCACTTTCTCTACCCTAGGCCTAGAGATACTTAGTTCACTACAGATCAGATAATGGTCTGTATCATCGAAAAATCCCCGAAAAACTCGTACATTCCTAAAAGATTTCCTGAATTCAAAGTCTGTTAAGATATAGTCTATTATGGATCTGGTACCCCTAGCCTCCCATGTGTAGCGGTGAATAGCCTTATGCTTGAAGAATGTATTCGTAACAGCTAAACCCATACTAGCACAGAAGTCCAGCAAACGCTTCCCATTCCCATTAGCTTCCATATCTTCCCCACATTTACCAATCACCCTTTCGTATCCTTCAGTTCTATTCCCAACTCTCGCATTGAAATCGCCCATTAGCACTATTCTATCCTTGCTGTTGACCCTGACCACGATGTCAGTCAATGCTTCATAAAACTTGTCAACTTCATCCTCATCTGCACCCTCACATGGTGAATACACGGACACAATTCTTGTCCTAATTCCTCCCACTGACAAATCTACCCACATCATTCGCTCACTTACGTGCCTAACAGAAACTATGTTGCGTGCAATGGTATTCCTGATAAAGAGCCCTACCCCAGACTCTGCCCTTCCCTTTCTAACACCCGTCAAGTACACTTTATAATCTCCTATCTCTTCCTCCTTTTCTCCCCTTACCCGAATATCATTTACTCCTAGCACAACCAGATGCATCCTCTTTGCTGACTCAGCAAGTTCTTCCATAAGCCCCATTAATATTGATAGCTCCCCATCGAATTCCATTTCGTTCGCCAAGTTGTTTCCAAGGAGTCCCTCGCCTGTCAAATGGGAGTGGGACTCCATTACTCCCATAGGTCCGAGGGTTGCTTAAAGTGTTCTGAGCTCGGTAAATTCATGAAGCAGGATGCTGCCCTACTTGCACATAGTCCAAGTGAGGATCTCTCCTCTAACGGGTTATGGACCACCGGTGAATTGTGTAGTCCTAGCCGCCTGAGCACAAGGAGGGCCACGACTAGAATATTTCCGAGATGCCCACTCCCATTCCATAGCAACTGGTATCCCGACTCTCAGGACCACTTACTAGGCCACTCAGCCGTTGCCCATGAACCACGTAATTTAGTAAAAAAATAACTTATGAATACAAAACTTCTTCAAAAAAGGTTGTTCTACTTCGCACCAGGGTGCATGATCATAGGAGGAATTGACCGTAGCCTTAAGTTAGGTACCATCCCGGCATTTGCCTGGAGAAGAAGTGTAAAACCATTTCGAGGATGGCCGAGGTGGGAATGCAACACCCCTACTCAGTTGGTCTCCCGAGGTTGAGTGGACCTCGTTCCAGTCCTCATACCACGTTTCAAATTTCGTGGCACGGACCTCTGGGTTCACTAACCACTACACCACAGAGGCGGACAGAGATAACATTCGTGCACTGTTAACGTGTTTTTGTGAATGTCGTTCGTGATCAGTGAAACGGTGCAGTGTCATAGTAGTCGTGTTTGCAGTAGCTGTTAGCCTGTTAATGTCTGTGAAAAAATGCCATTGCAATCTAGTTAATTAACTACTGTGGTAGTACATATGAGTAGATAAATCTACAATAGGCGACTATTTTCGATAGGAGCGTAAACTCTACCTTCACTATTTGAATCTCGCGTTAATGTCTTCATTCGTGTGTTTAATGTTTATCTGCTTAGTTGAAAACGAAATGTTACTCTTCATTTATACTCTAGTATTTTACTGTTAAGTAGTGGTGGTTATTTACGTTTTAAACATAGGCTAGAATTAAGGAGGTTATGACCTCCTCGACCCGAATTAAATATTTCACAAAATAATTATTACATTTTCCTTTGGTATAATCAAATAATCATAAACATGTGCGACCCGATGTTACCTAGCAACCGTGCAGCCTGTGATGCGAAGTATTGATGGATGGCCATGACACACAGATCCACAGCTTGTGCAGCTCTCAAGGTACTGTTGCTAGGTAACACCGCATCACATATTTCGCCACATGATATTATCTCGTTACCCAAATTTTCGGATTACCCCCAAATTTATGCCATATTTATGACAAAAACAGAAGGTTTATAACATCAAAAATACGTGCACTAAAAAATTTGGTCCGCCACTTCCTACATGCTACATCGAGAGACAGCCGTTGGCAGCTTCGACTTCAACGAGTGTGTCATCAACCACTTCGCGGAGCAAGAGAGAATTGATTTCGTTGTCAAGCAAGTCAGCTGAGATATCGCTACCGTACTTTAAGTTTATAATTATTTTTTCGCTTCGCGATGTAATCTGATTTTCGCTTCGTTACTGTTCTGTCTCGGAAGTAGATTTATATTCAGACACTGTCATCGGATTATTATTCTTATTATATAAATGGTGCTATTATATCTAAAATTATCGTGGTGCTGATAAGTGATAAATGGGCTGTAGGAGGGAATTGAGATGGCGGCAGAGCTCTGGTTCTAAGTCGTCTGTCATCAGAATGCAGTGCATTGATACTGACGGAAGACTCTATACATGGAGCCATACAATAAATTAATCGGATAACCCTAAAAGGGGCCTGAGGTTTTTTATTTGATTTCCAGTTAATTTAAAGAAAACGTTTCCTTCATGGTGAGTAATAGAATTATGTTTGGTAAAAATTAATACGCAACATTCGTTCCATGAAAGCGTTGTTATGAATAAAACAGTTTTACCCAGTGTTGCCAACCCATAAATCTTTTCTCCGCAAAATTTTAGCTGAATATCCGCTAAATTTCTAACTGAATCAAAATAGCATATACCAGCTGTTTTAATTAAAGAGATTAACTCAACACTCACCAGTTTCAGAACAGGAGTTCATCTTCTTCTCCTCGCACTATATGCTCTGAAGCAGATGTGCTGAGTTGAGGTCCTGTGGTTTTATGAGAAGCTACATGGTACCATTCTTTTTCAAAGTACTGTATATGCTGGCAGTTCACAGCAGCAAAGCACATGCGGAAATTTTCAAATCTATTTCGAAAGTTATTTTCAATTTCATTACTGTTTTCATTGTTTTTTTGATAAGTGCGGAATCGGGCGAGTTGGCCGTGCGTGTAGAGGCGCGCGGCTGTGAGCTTGCATCCGGGAGATAGTATGTTCGA